>NW_015167602.1:56893-61544 GCF_001447785.1 Gekko japonicus
TAACTTGGATTGGGTCTCCAGGAATTTCCTGGAGAAGTTGGCATAACAGTGCACAAACTCTAATCTGGGAGAACTGGGTTTGTTTCCCCACTCCTCCACACACAGCTGCTGGATGACCTTGGGCAAGCCATAGTTCTGGCACAGCTGTTCTTGAAAAAGAGCAGTTTCTGTCAGAGCTCTCTCAGCCCCACCGACCTCACTGTTGTGGGGAGGGGAAGGGAAAGGAGTTTGTAAGCCGCTCTGAGACTCCTTTGGGTAGTGAAAGGCAGGGTATAAATCCAATCTCTTCTTCTTCTATTGTCATTTGCCTGCTAATGTTTTTCGACATTAGATAAGCATATGGAGCAGAGGTCCATCAGTGGCTATTAGCCACAAGGTATAGCTAGGGGCTCTGGGGCAAGTGATGCTCTGTCTTCTTGGTGCTTGGGGGGGGTCAACAGTGGGAGGGCTTCTAATGTCCTGGCCCCACTGCTGGACCTCCTGATGGCACTGGTATTTCTGGCCACTGTGTGACACAGAGTGTTGGACTGGACGGGCCTTTGGCCTGATCCAACATTGGCGTCTCTTATGTTCTTATGTTCTTATGACATCTGAAATCGCTCCACTTTCCAATGGACTCCCATTCTAGCCGTGTCTGAAGAAGTGGGCAATGACTCACGAAAGCTCATACTCTGCCACAAATGTTGTTAGTCTGTAAGGTGCTACTGGACTCTTGCTCTTTTCATTTGAAATGTGGTGTTGGGGGGGAATCTTAAGGATACGGTGGATGACCAAAAAGACAAATAATTGGTTGTAGATCAGATCAAGCCTGAACTCTGCTAGAAGCTAAAATGACTAAACTGAGGCATCGTAGTTTGGTCCCATTATGAGAAGACAAGAGTTACTGGAAAAGGCAATAACGCTGGGCAAAGTCGAAGGCAGCAGGAAAAGAGGAAGAGCCCACATGAGATGGATGGTCTCCGTCAAGTAAGCCACAGGGGCCCTCCGTCTGCAAGACCTGAGCAAGCCTGTTAACGATAGGTCATTTTGGAGAGCATTAATTCGTAGGGTCGCCATAAGTTGGAAGCGACTCGACAGCTCTTTATGCACACGTGTCTATTGTACATACTTTGCACATCTCATACACAATAGGCATAAATCGGTAAAACCAAGACTGAAAAAGCAGAAAAATAAAAACACTGGAAAAAATATATAAACAGATTTATTTGTTAAAAAGAAACCCAAGGTAAAGCACTTTCACTCATTCATCGATTTCCCCCTATTATCTTTTATGTTAGCATTGTTTACAAGAAAGCAGAGCACTTAATGAAGAGACAGGCCTAATGTTCTATAAAAATCAATTGCAGGCAAGCCATTGACTCTAGAATTCTGTTCACGATTCGTGCTAATGCTACAAGTAAAAAACCCCCCCAACATACCCCAAAATGCTCATTTTAAAGGAGAGGTTGTATTTCAGTGTGAAGCTGGTATCCAGTGCCATGAATCACTTAACTGATAGTGTTTAGACACCTCTCTCTGGAAAAGTTATGGCTTGGAACTATATTTAAGGGAAGATGCACACATCTGCTCTGTTCAAGAATCACAAGAACTTTCTACATTTGCTTATGTATTGCGTAATCAGAATCACCCTGGTCCAAGGAGAGGGTATGAAGGAACACGTGACAGTAACTAGGCTGAAGCTAAGGGCCATCCTTCAGAGGATGGCGGAAGACAGGAGGGCCTGGCGGGATCTGGTCCATGGGGTCGCGAAGAGTCGGACTCGACTGTGCGACTGAACAACAACAACAAGGGCCACATGTGATGCTTCCCATGGGAACGTCCCCAGATGGGAAGGAAAGACTTATTGTGAAGTTCTGTGTTCCTGAGGTGTCTATGGGTTAGATCAGGACTGCTATGCGCTGAGAAAGGGAACTTAATCCCCCCCCTCCCAGTGTTATTTCCACAACCTGAAATGGTTATGTACGTACTGGTGGGGGTGGAATGTAGACTTGCCAGCTCTGGGTTGGGAAATAGATTTTGGGGGTGGAGCCTGAAGAGGGCGGAGTTTGGAGAGGGGATAGACCTCAGTAGTATATAATGTTATAGAGTCCACCCTATTTTCTCCAGGGGAACTGATCTTGGTCACCTGGAGATTGATTGTAATAGCAGGAGATGGCCAGGTGCCACCCAGAGACTGGCAACCCTAGTGGAATGCGTACTTATGAGATACACATTATTTTTCCTCAGTGGGGCTAATAGCACCTCCTTGGGCTGTTTACGGCCAGGAAAGTGGTGCAGGGGAAAGTCAAAATTCTATCTTTCCATGAACCATGGTCTCTATCCAGACTGGGCCTGTGTACAGAACATGCCTCTTTACTGACCTGAGGGTGTCCTCTGGTAACACGTAGTTAGGCCCCAAGTATGCTAGGGTTTGGTCAGTGACTTAGGGTTGCTAGGCAACAGGTGCCTGGGATATGGGAGCATGACGCTGGTTGCGGTGTCATGTCATTTCTGGTAAAAATCCAGAAGTGATATAGGTAACTCTAGGTATTGCAGGCAACTCTGTGGCTTTACTATAGAGTTTCCAGTGATTAATGAAGAGACAGGCCTAATGTTCTATAAAAATCAATTGCAGGCAAGCCATTGACTCTAGAATTCTGTTCACGATTCGTGCTAATGCTACAAGTAAAAAACCCCCCCAACATACCCCAAAATGCTCATTTTAAAGGAGAGGTTGTATTTCAGTGTGAAGCTGGTATCCAGTGCCATGAATCACTTAACTGATAGTGTTTAGACACCTCTCTCTGGAAAAGTTATGGCTTGGAACTATATTTAAGGGAAGATGCACACATCTGCTCTGTTCAAGAATCACAAGAACTTTCTACATTTGCTTATGTATTGCGTAATCAGAATCACCCTGGTCCAAGGAGAGGGTATGAAGGCACACGTGACAGTATCTAGGTTGAAGCTAAGGGCCGTCCTTCAGAGGACGGCGGAAGACAGGAGGGCCTGGCGGGATCTGGTCCATGGGGTCGCGAAGAGTCGGACTCGACTGTGCGACTGAACAACAACAACAAGGGCCACATGTGATGCTTCCCATGGGAACGTCCCCAGATGGGAAGGAAAGACTTATTGTGAAGTTCTGTGTTCCTGAGGTGTCTATGGGTTAGATCAGGACTGCTATGCGCTGAGAAAGGGAACTTAATCCCCCCCCTCCCAGTGTTATTTCCACAACCTGAAATGGTTATGTACGTACTGGTGGGGGTGGAATGTAGACTTGCCAGCTCTGGGTTGGGAAATAGATTTTGGGGGTGGAGCCTGAAGAGGGCGGAGTTTGGAGAGGGGAGGGACCTCAGTAGTATATAATGTTATAGAGTCCACCCTATTTTCTCCAGGGGAACTGATCTTGGTCACCTGGAGATTGATTGTAATAGCAGGAGATGGCCAGGTGCCACCCAGAGACTGGCAAACCTAGTGGAATGCGTACTTATAAGATACACATCATATTTCCTCAGTGGGGCTAATAGCACCTCCTTGGGCTGTTTTAGGCCAGGAAAGTGGTGCAGGGGAAAGTCAAAATTCTATCTTTCCATGAACCATGGTCTCTATCCAGACTGGGCCTGTGTACAGAACATGCCTCTTTACTGACCTGAGGGTGTCCTCTGGTAACACGTAGTTAGGCCCCAAGTATGCTAGGGTTTGGTCAGTGACTTAGGGTTGCTAGGCAACAGGTGCCTGGGATATGGGAGCATGACGCTGGTTGCGGTGTCATGTCATTTCTGGTAAAAATCCAGAAGTGATATAGGTAACTCTAGGTATTGCAGGCAACTCTGTGGCTTTACTATAGAGTTTCCAGTGATTCTTAGAGCTACCCTCTGTCACTTCTGGTTGTTTTTTTTTAACCATAAGTGATGTGATGCTGCAGCTGGTATTGTGTTTTTTTTAAAAAAAATTCAGTCTCACCACCAGTCTGAATGTTGGCTGGCAATAGGAACAGACGGCAGGGCAGGGGATGGCAGCTGTGCAGTGACTGGTACGAAGACCTCCTGGGTACCCCATGCATGCTACCTTGAGTTCTATGGAAGAATAAATGTACTAAATAAATAAGTCGCCTCTTTTCTTGGCACTGATAGGAAGAGCAGGGAATGAACCCCATTCTGTAAGGAATCCGTCAACACGGAGACATCAGAATGAGTTTTGAAATGATTGATAGATCAATTGAATTCAATTATAGCCCATCTTTCTTTTTACGCAGAAAACCCCAAGCAAGTTCATTATACATTACAGTGTTATAATTAAAACATCAACAAACACACTTCTCAGAATGTACCACCCAAGTTAAGCCTTAATTTTTTTTTTTTCCTGAGCCACAAATATCAAACTGGACCAAACTAAACCATCCCAGATCAGTGCAATTTACAATCCAGGGAAATTAAGGAGTGACATAAAGTAGATGCTAAAATGAAGAGAGAGAAATTAAGGTCCTGCTAAGACAGGGTGAGCTCCTGTCTCTAGCTCCAGCTCCTGCCAACCTAGCAGTTCGAAAGCAAGAAATTGCAAGTAGATAAATAGGTACCACTTTGGTGGGAAGGTAACAGCGTTCCGTGCGCCTTGGTGTTTAGTCATGCCGGCCACATGACCACGGAAACGTCTTCGGACAGCGCTGGCTCTT
>NW_015167602.1:64120-79511 GCF_001447785.1 Gekko japonicus
GAGGAGGAGATTAGATTTATACCGCACCCTTCACTACCCAAAGGAGTCTCAGATTTACAGTCTCCTTTCCCTTCCCCTCCCCTGTGAGGTAGGTGGGGCTGAGAGAGCTCTTCGAGAAAACAGCTCTGAGAGAACTTGTGACTGATCCAAGGTCACTCCAGCAGCTGCATGTAGAGGAGAGGGGAATCAAACCCCATTCTCCCAGATAAGAGTCCGCTTACTTCAGCACTATACCCAACTGGCTCTCCAGAGGTGGTTTGCCATTGCCTGGCTCTGCCTACAAACCCTGGACTCCCTCGATTGGCTCCCATTTGAGTTCTAACCACGGATGACCCTGCTTAGCTCCCAAAATCATATGGTATTGGGCCACCCTGGGCCATCCTGGTCAGAGCAGAACATACAGAGATTACACGAAAGGTAAATGAGCTTGGCACATATTTTTGAAATTGAGTTAAGGACCGATTGTTTGCCTTTTTAAAAACAGTGGCTCATTACTGCTAATATGAACCCCCCAGAGATATCTTAGGGGCCAGAAACAGAACTGGAACTGAGGGCTAGCGGGTCCATTGATCCGATCTGCAGGGCAGTTCTGTTGCACTTAGAGGCGTTCGGCTCCGACTGTAGTCAAATAGAAAGTGAGCATGTTGACTTCAGTATTCCAGAGCATCGCCTGCTGTATGATATTGATTTAATGTACTGCCAGGTTTTCCCCCCCCCCTTCTATAAACTTCAGGGGAAAACAATTTGCTCGTGTGTGGGATTTTTGTTCCTTCCCAAAGCCAAAACAAACAAACAAACAAACAAACAAAAAATGCGCACAAAATGATGATGTAACCTCCAAGAGCAAGAGTGACTTTTCAGGCCTAGTTTCCTTCATCAAACGTACGGGGCAAAGCCAGCTTGAAATACAGCGCCAGAAGGAACACAGTGTTCTAAACATATTCACATTGATAGCAAAGATGCCTCCTTTACAGACATCAAGATTACACATTTCGAGAACACCGCAACGGATGCGTAGAACAAATCTCTACAGAGTGAAAAAGATGAGACGCGGCAGCATTTCTCTTCCAGCAGTTGGGCTTTTCTGTTCTCTGCCTTCCTTCCGGCTCTCTCTCTTGTTGGTTTCAGTGTGATCTCAGACAAAATTACCCTTCGTCCTCAGAAAGGAGAAGGAATGTATCAAGCAGTGACATGGTGGTTCAGAGAAGGGGTTTTTTTGTGGTTTTTTTTTTAAGAATCCATGGGTTCTCATAAGGATGTGTGATAACCTCCTAAGGAATTCCACACGTCTTCTAGAAATTCTTCTCTCAGAATTCATAGAAAAGATTTGCCTGAGAAAGACCCTCTGACTTTGTCTCGCATCTTGCCACTGGTTTAGTGGTTTGGTGTAGTGGTTAAGTGCATGGACTCTTATCTGGGAGAACCAAGTTTGATTCCCCACTCCTCCACTCGCAGCTGCTGGATGAAGTGGGGCAAAGGGAGGCACGACCATGGCGCAGCTCTTGTGTGAAATCGGTCTGAGACTCCTTTGGGTAGTGAAGGGTGGGGTGTAAATCCTTATCTTATCTTCCCTTCTCCAAAATAGCCCTTTTCTCCACAGGTACTCATTTCTGTCAGCTCAAGATCTGTTGTAATTCTGGGAGATCTCCAGGCCCCACCTGGAGGCTGGCAACCAATGCTCCCTCTAAGCTGTGGAGCCTTGTGAGCAAAAATTCTACTTTGTGAGCTCCTGGCATTCAAGTTGTGAGTGAGTGATTTGGCTACTGCATAAATTAGTTTGCTCTGGAGCCATCCTTCCTGAGCTATGACAAAAATGTGTGAGATGGAGGCTAAAAAACTGTGAGCTAGCTCACATTAACTCAGCTTAGAGGGAACACTGGCTGTAACTATGCTATCCCCTAAACAACAGGAACTGACCACCCACCCACCCATTATCCCTCCTGCTACACCTATAAGCATTTGTATGAAGGTGAGCTGAGGTACATCTGGAAAGCAATTGCACTGACCCCCCCCCCACCTGTTCTCTGCTTAGGAAAAAAGAGCTTTTAAAACGCAAAGTGGAGGTTTGGCTCATTTCAAACCTCCGAGCACAGAATGCCTTTCTTCACATGTGCCTTCAGCAGCCGTGTAGGAGTGAGGATTCTACCAGGTGCTGCTTGTCATGGGAGCCAGCGCCAATGTGGCCTAGTGGTTAGAACATCGGACTGGAGAGACCTGAGTTTCACTCTCCGGTTGGTGACACTGAGCAAATGCAGCATTTCCTCTCTCAGCCTAATCTACTTTACGGGGTTCTTATTCAGGCTAAATTGTGGGGAGAGACACTTTATCCTGCCTGGGGTGCCCTGGAGTAATAGCGGGGTGAAAAGACGCAAAAAGCTACAGCTGCTGAATTCTCCTCTTCTCTGCAGGAACGGTGCCCTCTTTTGCTTCTTTCACCCTACTTAGCTTCTTGCAAAAAAATAAACAAACCCATTTCCCCAAGTAGGTTCCTTCAACTGTTAGATGGTTTTGCTGTCCTTGAACATTCCAGTTGTTTAGGGAATAGCATAGCTACAGCCCCTCCACCATACAGAGAGCCCAGCTGTGATGCTCCGAAACATCTTGATTCAGAATACAATCCTTAGTGGATCATTATGCTTATTTTCTAATATGAAAGGTGAACAGTACAGCTCCAAGCTCTTCTCTAGTTCTGATTGTGTCTCTGAGCCACAAAAGAGCTGTTTGTGCTGCTCACTGCCACCCCCTCCCCAGCCGTTCCCCACATTTCTTGTTACTGCCCTAGCAAAGGTACCCATATCCCTCCTTCCCTTTTCTGTCCCTACAAGCTGCTGGTGCTTCAGATTCTCTTTTGGCAGCCTCTGAGGTGACAGGTGTGCCCTGGGAAGTGTAGTCCCCCAGGTATCTGACATCTTGTGTTAGGTACCCCAGGGACTACATTTCCCAGGGCATCTGTGGCGCATTGGACACTGCCACAGGGAAACTTCAATTGCTCTCAGTGGCATCATCAGTAATGCCATGGGCTTCCTGAGTCATTCCACAGCCTTGAAATTGGGCTCAGGAGGGAAAAAAAAGAGGGATTTGCCAAATGCAGTTCTGACAAGCCCAGACAGTGGAGAATCATCCATTTCCGGAGGTCAAAGCCAAGATAACTAAAGCAAGGGGGCAGAGTAGACATTAGTGTGTGAGAGAGAAACCTGAGGGCAAAGAATAAGGAGGAGGTGTGAGGAAAAGCTGTTAGGTACTGAGCGATGAAGAGAACAGAGTGAGACGCAGAAGTGGAGACACAGC
Source organism: Gekko japonicus (assembly GCF_001447785.1). Taxonomy (NCBI): domain Eukaryota; kingdom Metazoa; phylum Chordata; class Lepidosauria; order Squamata; family Gekkonidae; genus Gekko; species Gekko japonicus. Next base: position 67,409 of record NW_015167602.1, read on the forward strand.
CTGTATTGTTAGGCCTCCAGTTGCCCAGAAAGCTCTGTTGCCTCTAGCTTCTGCTGTCTGCCTTGAGAAATGTCCTTCTCCAGCGGGTAGTGAAGACCCAAAGGCTGAGGGGGAGGAGGAGTGCTAGATTTCACATGTTGATGTAAACTAACCAGCCAGCTCTTCAGCTGTATGCTTTCAGTTCTGCTTCGGTTTGTGCCCAGAGCCCCAGAAGATGGAAGGGAGATCTCATATGTGAAAAAAACATGGATCTAGAAGAGTTGACCTCACCTGCAGCAACCCTTACAGGGCCTGTAAAACAGAGTTCTTCCACCAGGCTTTTGGGAGCTGCCACCACCACCATCAATCACCATCAACAACTATCAACGAACAGTGGGAAGATAGAGAGCCCTGCCCCCCTGGAATGTCCATCAACTGCCTGGGCCAACCGCCTGAAGGACAACCAAAAGGAAGATCTAGGAGCCAACTGTGGGCTGGGAGCATTGAATAAAGGTCACCATCATCAAATTAGCACTTTACTACATCTAGGGTTGCCAAGTGACTTACTGTTAAAAGCGGGGGGAAATTGGTCCCTGGTTGGGACATTCGTGCGCGCGCGCCACGATGATGTCACCCGGAAGTGACGTCATCACGTTGGGCACATCGCCGGCTGATGCTTTAGCGATCAGCCTGGAAACTCTATGGTACCATAGAGTTTTCAGGCTGATTGCTAGAGTGTCAGCCGGCGACGTGCCCAATGTGATGACGTCACCTCCGGGGACATCATTGCACTGGGCACGTCAGCCTGAACCGGCACGTTGGGGGCGGGGTTCCCCTAGTGGCCTTTTCCAGACCTGCGGATTGGGAACCCTTTGAGCGGGGGAACCTCTGCCCTCCCAGTGGACCTGCCAGCTCTAACTGCATCAGATATATAATACGATTTTAGAATATTTTAAATCATAATTTATGTTTTAATGTCATTTACTTTATGTAAGCCGCCCTGAGCCGCCCTTGGCTGGGAGGGCAGGGTAGAAATTTGATAAATAAATAAATAAACAAACAAAAGGGCCATGCAACATCAATACCAGCCATTCAACAGCAATATGGGTGGCTGATTTATTATGCAATGCATTTGAAAACAGTACCACATAGTGGTGCCCACAAACAATGCTAACATTTCCCTCTTCCTCTCTAGAAGAGGGTTGCTTTGGGGGGAAGAGGAGGGAAAATGGCATAAATCGAGTGTCGGCCTGATTTTTTTTCACCTGGAAAACTTTTTTTGCGATATGCTTTGACAAGGCAATTCATCAAGCTACAGAGAAGCAAAGACTGGCAGAGCTGCGTTCGTAGCCACAAGCGACGTTTTAGCACTATCAATACCTGACTGTATTTGTCATAAATCTTACATTCAAATCCCACCTAGATAGCCGGCTACTTTTCGATGGATAGGTCAAGAATGGGAATGGAGGGAGGGGAGAGGGCATCGACTCATTTGCATTCCCCCCCCATGTAATTGATAAGCTGATTACTGTGCATTCAGTGCTCTGTTAGAAATAATCAATCAATCAGCTCAGGAGGAGAAATGTCTTGAAACGCTCATTATGGGCATGGTATTTATCCTCTTGAGCCTTCAATGAGAGGGAAATTCAATAGAGACAAATGCAAGTATGGCATTTGAGTGAAAAAAAAATGAGATGTGTGCAGATACGGGATAAGGGATACCTGGCTTGGAAGCAGTGCGTCTCTAAATGATCTTGGGAAGGCAATCCATCCATCCATCGGTTGAACCAGAGTTAGCAATGTGATGCAGTTGCAAAAAAGGCTAATGTGATTTTAGACTAAATTTTGAGTCCACAAGCATATGTGTGCACGGACGAAATCTCATACCTTGAATGAACCTTTGTTGGTCTTAACGGTGCTACTAGACTCAAAATTTGTTCTGCTGCTTCAGAACAACACGGCTACCCCACCTGTGATTTTAGACTGTGTGGATGAAAGCATAGTATTGAAGGGCCTGGAAGTAATAGAGCCACTCTGTTCTGCACTAGTCAGACCACATCAGGATATAGCGTCCTTAAGAAGGATGTAGACAATTGTAGAACCAGTTTGGTGTATTGGTTAAGAGTGTGAACTCTAATCTAGGAGAACCGGGTTTGATTCCCCACTCCTCCACATGCAGCGGCTGGAGTGACCTTGGGTCAGTCATAAGTTCTTACAGAGCTGACCGTCTGTCCAGGCAGGCTGCCTGCTGGCTGGTTCCCTCCTTCCTTCCTCCTGCCACGGGGCAGGGGGCGCAGCTGACCTGGGGTGCAGGGAGATGGTGGCCTGGGCTCGCTTACCCCCAGGCAAGGTGAGAGGCACCTGGGGATGCCACACAGGATCCCCCTGCCTGCAGCAGGCCTGCAGAGCTGCAACCACTGCCTCCAGCTGGGCTCTGCCTCTTCCAAGCGATCCGCGGCAAACAGGTGAGCAAAGTCACCTGGCACGTAATCTGGCACTCCTCTGTCCTTGAGAGCGTCGCCGCCTCTTTCTCTCTGGCCAGAGCTTCCTGGGTGTGTGTCACCAGCTGCTCAAGCCGGGCCAACCTGCGCGCTTGGAGCGTTTGCCTCCCCAGACCGAGTAGAGTCACCTCCCACCCGCCGCCTTGGGGAGACCCCCACCAGGGCCAGACATGGGAAAACCAGGCCGCTGCTGCTGCTGCTGCATGGTAGCAAATGCAAGGCCCTTCGGGGAGGGGAAGCAACTGTCTTCTGAGGGAATTGGTGGCCCTCGCCACTTCTGTGGGTGGAACTCAGGCAACGCAGCCAGTGGATGGGGAGTCCTTCTGAGTGACACATCAGGGAGCCAACTGATTCGGGAGTGCATGGAATGTTCTGGAGAGTGCCACTCCAAAGCACAATTATTATATATAGAGATTACAAACGATAGCTTGGCCATGCAAGAATGCCATGTGTTGTATATTTGGAAAAAATGAATGGCAAGGTGAGTGAAAAAGGCATTTCCTAACTGGAAGAAGTGGACAAGTTTTGGGAGAGGCTGAGTTGCCGTATTCTTTGATGTAACCTACTAATGTTTGCTTGTACTGCTTAATTAGTGCTATAAAGTGTTCTGGTACTTGTGTGTGTGTGTGTGTGTGTGTGTGTGTGTGTGTGTGTGTGTGTGTGTGTGTGTGTGTGAGAGAGAGAGAGAGAGAGAGAGAATCAAAATATAAAGAGAAACCAGTTTTCTACTCCATGTAAAGTATCTTAATAAAAGCCTCGACATTTTCCCAAGTAATTAATGAACCTGGTTGCCTAAGAAAAGAAAACAGTATAATGATCATAATTAGAAGTATTCAATGACATTGCTACCCATTGTTGAGATGTAGTTACAGGTAAAGCTTCTTATTAAAACCACTTAATGTTTAGGAATTTTTCTGTTCAGTTCTCCCCCCTCCCCCCGCGTAGCTGGAATCACTTGTGAGTAGAAACTACCATCAAGTAGGTCTGCTAGTCAGGTGCAACCAAAATGATAAAAGGGTGTTCAGGTAACTTAAAAAGGTAAAGGTTCCCTTGCTCGAAAGCCAGTCGAGTCCGACTCTAGGGTTGCGGTGCTCATCTCCGTTTCAAAGCCGAAGAGCCAGCGCTGTCCGAAGACATTTCCGTGGTCATGTGGCCGGCATGACTAAACACCAAGGCGCACGGAACGCTGTTACCTTCCCACCGAAGTGGTACCTATTTATCTACTTGCAATTTCTTTAAGGTAACTTAAAGGCTAACAAATTTATTGTGGCCTAAGAAGGGTTGCCAGGTCTGTCTTGGCAACTGGCAGGGGATGGGGGGGGGGACGACTTACTAGTAGTGGGAGGGAGGGCAAGGGGAAATCGGTGTGCACTGGTCAGCACTCTGCTATTTGGGCAAAAACTCTATGGGGAAAAAATATGCGTTCGACCATAGAAGAAGAGGAAGAAGAAGGAGATTGGATTTATACCCCACCCTTCAGTACCCAAAGGTGTCTCAGAGCGGCTTACAAACTCCTTTCCCTTCCCCTCCCCACAACAGACACCCTGTGAGGTAGGTGGGGCTGAGAGAGCTCTGACAGAAACTGCTCTTTTCCAAGAACAGCTCTTATCAGAACTATGGCTTCCCAAAGGTCATCCAGCCAGCTGCAAATGGAGGAGTGGGGAATCAAACCCGGTTCTCCCAGATTAGAGTCCGCACACTTAACCACTACACCTAACTGGCTCTACACCATAGACTTTCCCCCTAAATACCAGGACATCATCTAGATGCCACCTGTGTGATGACATCATTTCCTGTGTGAGGCAGAAGTGACATTGCCATGTCACTGGCAATGTTGCCTGGGCCTTCCTCTCTTTCCTGGTAAATCCCCCCCACTGGCCTGGCCGGGGGGGGGGGCTGGCAGCCCTAGGCCTGAGCTTTCATAAGCAAGAGCATATTTGGTTACATGCATGAAGTGTTGTTAGCTGGCACACACACACACACACATTTCTTATTGTTCAGTCGCATAGTCGAGTCCGACTCTTCGCGACCCTCTGGACCACATCATGCCAGGCCCTCCTGTCTTCCGTTGTCCTCTGGAGATTGCTTAATTTCATGTTCGTTACATCTATGACACTGTCAAACCATCTCTTCCTTTGCCGTCCCCGTCTTCTTTGAACTTCAATCTTTCCCAGCATCAGGGTCTTCTCCAGTGAGTGCTCATTTGGTGGCTGAAGTATTTGAGCTTCAGCTTCAGTATCTGGCCTTCCAGGGAACAATCAGGGTTGATTTCTTTTAGGATTGACTGATTTTAGGATTTTAGGATTGACTGATTTGATCCCCTTGCATACATATACATATGTACCCCTGTACATACGTGTACACACACACACATACATATATATGTATATGTATACATTATACATGCTCAAAGTTACAACCAGCTAAAGGGGGAGGGTGTTGCAAAAAGAGGCCTGCATGGACAAATTTATCAAGACAAGGTATGTAAAAGAATGCTGCAGCCAGAATGTTGACTGGAGGGGGTCATAGGAAACACATCACTCCAGTCTTGTTCCACCTATGGTGGAAAGTGGCATCTAGTGGCAGGTGACTTAATGGAGACCCCCTGGGGTTTTCAGTGCAAGAGACAAACAGAGGTGTTTTGCTATTAAGAACGTAAGAATGCAAGAGAAGCCAATGTCGGATCATGCCAATGGCCCATCCAGTCCAACACTCTGTCACACAGTGGCCAAAAATACCAGGTGCCATCAGGAGGTCCGGCAGTGGGGCCAGGACACTAGAAACCCTCCCACTGTTGGCCCCCCAAGCACCAAGAATACAGTGCATCACCTGCCCCAGACTGAGAGTTCCTACCTATACCGATGGACCTCTGCTCCATACATTTATCTAATTTAGGGTTGCCAAATCCACTTACCTCACCGGCGGGGGACTCTCCCCTTCCCTCCCTGCCAAGGATACCCGTTCATCAGCTGAAGAAGAGGTCCCTTCTGAGACCATGGTTTCCTGAGTCTCCTATCCAAGTACTAAGTCTAACTGACCCTGCTTACCTTTGCGTAGCAACCACGGGTTTCCTGAGTCTCCCATCCAAGTACTAAGTCTAACTGACCCTGCTTAGTTTCCAAAATCTGATGTGATCAGGCTAACCTGGGCTATACAGGTTAGGGTTGTCTCACCTATAGTTAGGGATGTCTCACCTATAGTGGCTCCCAGTTCGCTTCTGGGCTCAATTCAAGGCTCATGAAAGCTTATGCAACAAGAAATGCTTGAGCTATTGACATGCCACAAAACCTTTTTCCGGCTTCATAAAAATAGAAGTTACTTGTCACAAATGTTTTATGCCATTTGGGATGAGAGGGAGTGAACTGCAGGCACCAAGGTGTACTACCCCTGCACTCTTTGCCTAATTTGTTGGTTTTAATGATCCCTTTCTTCACACGGCATGAAATTGTGATCGCAGGGTGGGAGCAAACTGAATAAATCCAGAAAATCAGCATGTGTAAAAACGTCCCCTATAATTTCCTCCAGTGAATTATAGAAATTGCACCCAGTAAGACATTTTTACATCTACACAGTGCAATCATGGAGTGCCCCACATCTTTCTTGTATGAAGATGAGGAAATGCTCAGGTAGGGTCTGAGTAAGGGGTAGAATTTGTCCTTCTCTGTGGCATCTCAGGTTGCTTTTCCCCCAGAACACGCCAGTTGCATGCTGATCACCTGTCCACATGTTTCACTCACTGTATAGGGAGGTAGAGCGGGCCGCAGTGCAGTTCCCCTGCCTCCTGTGATTACCAAGTGGTATCCATGGAGTGAAAGCATGGAGGAAGTGCTGTGCATATTTTTGCCCAAATTGCCATGTGCCGTTCCTATAACTAACAAAACCGCCCCCTTGCCAGCAAAGAGCAAACGGGCATATTACGGGGTATTAAATATTGAGATATTTGACCCTATGCATACCAAGGTCAAGATCCAGATCAACGCTTCGAAGGAGAAGGGGAATAGTCTTTTTAAAATAAAAGAGGTTTTTATTTGACTAACAAAAAGAAAATGGGTTTTAAAGGTTGATTGTTTTTTGCAAAGAGAATGACAGTTCGCAGAATGCCCCCCCCAATGTGTTAGTGAAATAGTTGAAGACTTTCCGTAACATGCTTTAGCTGAAGACTGGGGGGGGGGGCACAAAACCATACAAGCCTGTTCCAGAAGATGGAAATGCAGCTCCAAGAGCCAGTTTGGTGTAGTGGCTAAGTGTGTGGACTCTAATCTGGAAGAACCAGGTTTGATTCCCGCTTCTCCACATGCAGCTGCTGGTGTGACCTGGGCCAGTCATAGGTTCTTTCAGAGCTGTTCTCTCAAGATCAGTTCTCAAAAGAGCTCTCTCAGCCCCACCTACCTCACAGGGTGTCTGTTGTGGGGACGGGAAGGGAAAGGAGATTGTATGCCGCTCTGAGACTCCTTTGGGTAGTGAAGGGCGGGGTATAAATCCAATCTCCTCCTCCTCCTCCTTCTTTGACCTGCCTGAACCTTGCTATCAACAACCTTGGACTGCCTTGACTCTGCTTTTCTGAACAACCCATGAACTCTGACTGCTGCTAAACTGGTATATGATCTCTGAAATGTGATCAAGCTCTATTGTCTTGCTCTGTGGTTTAGCTCTGTTGCCTTGCTCTGCCTGTGTTCTGGGACAGTTGTGGGTGGGGCTTCCCCCCTGCGGGGCCAGCTGGCCGGTGTCTGGGGGAGCCCCAAAAATTGGGGGAATCCCCTGTCCCTACCTGAGGACTGGCATCCCTAATAGGGATTGTCAGCTCAGAGAACAGCATCAGCCTCTATCTACATAACCTTCCCCCTTTATTTACATACTAGCAGTAAAGCCCGTTGTGAAAGCAATGCAACGAGATCTAGAAAGAGGCTCTGGGGCAGTGCTCTGGCTTTGGGCAAACAGTGTCAATTTGCTGTGGTGACCTCAGCAGGGTATAATGACAGAGTCCACTGTTTTCTCCAGAGGAACTGATCTCTGCTACCTGAAGAGCAGTTGTAATTGTGAGTGATCTGTAGCCCTCACCTGGAGATTGGCAGCAATTGTTACCCAGGACAAAGTGGCTGGTTTGGAGGGTGTAGTCTATGGCATTCTACCTGTCTGAGGTCCCACCCCTCCTCAAACCTCACCCTCTTCAGGCTCCATCCCTCAAACCTCCAGGAATTTCCATCTGGAGTTGGCAACCCTATCAGGACTGGCCCCAATGTGTTTTCTCCCAAAGGCCAAAGTAGGTGACAGGACCAAGCTTAGTTGCCTACCAACAGGCACTGAGGGGAATGTAGGGTTGCCAGCTCTAAGGAGGGAAATACCTGGAGGTTTGGGGGGTGGATTCTGTAGAGGGCAGCATTGGGCGGGAGGACTCAGCAGGTATAATGTCATAGGGTCTACCCTCCAAAGCAGCCATTTTCTCCAGGGGAAACTGATCTCTGTCATCTGGAAATCAATTGTAGCAGTGGGAGATCTCCAGGTCCCACCTGGAGTTTGGCAAACCTATGGAAAAGTGTGCTGCACAGCAGGGGGTTGAAGAGAATGGTTTGATGGGTGCTGGGCCAAGATAGGCAACAATAGTTCCTCAGGAGCAAATAGCTGGGTTGGAGGGTGGAGTCTATGGCACTGTAACCTGTCTGAGGTCCCCATCTCCCCAAGCAGCTTTTAAAACATGATCCTGGGACCTACACACCACCAGACATTCCAACTGCCTTGCAGGGGGGGGGGAGTATGAGGTGTGGAATGGAGTGAAGTCCAATCAGCTTCCATATGCAAAAGTCCTTGAAGGTTCCATATGCAACATTCCAACTGCCTTGCGGGGAGGGGGGTGAGTTTGAGGTGTGGAATACAGTGAAGTCCAATCAGCTTCCATATGCAAAAGACCTTGAAACACTGGGCGGGACTGCACAAAGCAGCCAGTCAACCCAGCCAGCGTCTTCTGACTGACAGTTCAAGCGTCCATACACTAAAGGAGTGCATTTTAGAACTTTGGCACCCACTACTCAATTATATATAAGGAGAGATCTCCTCCCTTGGAATGTTCTGGAATCTCGGGATGTTGGCTTTAATAAAACTTGCTGTTCCGGGGTGTGTGTCTGTGGAAACGGTATCTTTTCCAGATTGACAAGTTGTGACCACCGTTGTGACACGTCTCCTGGTTTCGAATCGTGTCTGTAGCGAAAGGAGTTGTCATTTGCACCGAGTCAAATAGGCCTCATAGGCCATTAGGGACTTTTTCAGCATTCTTTAGAAATCCCGGTGAAATCATAGTGTGTAGTTGGTGGGTTTCATTAGCCAGAGCATAAAAGAAATCGGTGCCCCTTTGCTGTGATTTGTTGGACATTCATCGACACTTTCAAAGGTGTGCACCAGGGAAAATGAGGCGCACAGGAGAGCTGGTGCTGGATTCTGCTATTAACACAGCTGTGCCATGTTACAAAAGGTATAATTCCGGGCTGCCTTGGATGAAAAATAATTTCAAAGGGAAGTCTCTCTTGCTGGCTGCTTTGAATGGGTTTGTAAAATACCTGAACTCTTGAAATCAAACTTGTTCTGAAGAATAGCAGATTAATGAACTGGCCAGGAACTGCAAAGACCCATCTGTGAACTCCATCATTTGCCTCCAAAAACCGGCTTGGAAAAGAAGTGAGGTAACTTTGTTTCTTTTGCTTTAAAAGTCTTCATTGACATACTGGGAGCCAGGGCAAATGTAGACTTGATTAATGGATTCCCTTCTGCATTATTCAGGTATAAAACCAGGGATAAGTCATCAATTTCTCCGTCCATTTCTTTGCCAAAAAGGAACGGAGCACATGAAGGCCAATCCCAAAGTGAACATGTCACATACGAACTTTTTTGAAAGACCATATTGTTTTGGCGGTGGTCATGATGGCACTCAGGGCTATTTGGGGGCAGGAACGCACAGGAACGGAGTTCCGGCTGGCTTCAGAGTTGGCCACGCCCACTACAGCCAGAGCATCTGCATGCATGGCTACAGAGGGAAGGCCTGGAGAGTGAACCCCCCCCCGGCGACTCCGAGGTGGGTGGGCCAGGAGGGGCCCTGGAAGGATCTGGAAGGAATTTAAATGCCTCCTCGTGCCTTCCCCAGCCTGTCCAAGGGCTGGCTTGCCCAGGCTCCCCGCAGCCGAGGGGCGCCCAGGCAAGTCAAGGGAAGGCATGGGGTGTGTGCCCTAATATGCTAATGAGATATGCTGCCAGGGGGTGTGGCCTATTATGCTAATGAGCTCCTGCTGGGCTTTTTCTACAAAAAAAGCCCTGATGGCACTGGAAGCTTCTAATGTGGGGATGTCAAACATAAGGCCCGGGACCTGGAACTGGCCCATCCAGGGCTCTTATGTGGCCCACAAACAACTGATACAATGGAAGGAGTGCTGGTGGGAGTAGGTGGCTTCAGCATGGCAGAATGACCTCATCTGCAGCAGTCAAGCATTGTGGGGGCGTCTGCCCAGCACTGCACTGCTGCCTCTCCAGGCCGTCTATGTGTTTTTCCTCTGTACCCCCCCTCCCAGCCTTTGGGGCCTTGCAGTAAGAATACACCAACTCGGTGCTTACCAGCTGCTGTCCTTTATAAAGCTTCTGTCTCTGGTACCTGGCATTACGTTTTATGGCACACATGGCCCGGCCCAACAAAGTGACATTTACGTCAGATCCGGCCCTTATAACAAATGAGTCTGACACTTCTGTTCTAACAGTAATTGGATGACCTGCTCTGATGTCACAGAAGGGTGGGGGCAGCCGTGAAAGTCTCTGGACCATAATTGGCTGAGGTGATCAAATCTTAGAGAGGGCTCAGGCGGGCGAAAGGTCCCTGAGAACAACGTTTATTTTTGTTGATTCGCTACATTTCTTATTCAGATCTGTACAAACACAATGACCCACTTTAAGTAGTAGCAAGCTTTCCTGCTGTGAAAATGAATTCAGCGGCTGCTCTCGAATCTACCCGATATGGATAGCCAAGTGCCATAATTAATGCAAGCCATGCTAATTACCGGGAGCCAAGATGGGGGGAGAAGGGGAAAAAAACACATTGCTCAGAACTTCACAATTTCAGTCGAACAGCTTCGGTAGCAAAAGCCAAGGTCATGAAGTATTCAGTAAGAACGCAACTCTAAGCTTCTTGTTGCCACAGTAAATATCCACTGCAGATGCGGTGTTTTGTCATTGCCAAAGACAGAGAGTGGAAGAAAGGGGCTGAGAGTTGGGGCCAGTATGTAAACAAGCGGCATTATGCAAATGAGTGCTATGCAAATGAGAGGCCTCTTTACTCTAGTTATTTACATGCTTTCTAATGGATTACAAAAACAATATTTCTGGTTGGGTTTTTTGGTTGTTTTTTTTTTTTTTTACAATGTTAGCGGAATTGCGATTGTGTTTTTCTAGCTGGGTGTTAATGGCTTTGGATCCTGTTTTGGCGAAGATCCCACTTGAGAAAATGGACCTGACCTGCGATTCTTTCTCATTAAGGACATACAAATCGCTTCAGTGGGCAGCGTTGCCAACTCCAGCTTAGACAATCCCTAGAGATTTGGAGACTGTGCCTAGGGAGGGGGGAGTTTGGTGAGAGGAGGGAGCTCTGCGGGGATATGAAGCTATGCAGTCCACCCCCGAAGCTGCCATTTCCTACAGGGGAACAGATTGCTGTCGCCTTGAGTTATAAAATCATAGAGTTGGAAGGGACCTCCAGGGTCATCTAGTCCCTCCCCCTGCACAATGCAGGAAATTCACAAATCCACACCTGCAGTGACCCCTGCTCCATGCCCAGAAGATGACAAAAAACCTCCAGGATCTCTGGCCAAAGTGGCCTGGAGAAAAATGGCTTCCTGACTCCAAAGCTACAATCAGTATTTTCCTGGGTGTGTAAGAAGAACTAGAAGCACAAGAACTAAGAAGAACTAAGCAGAAGAACTAAGCACTGGGGCAACCTATCCTGCCCTCCCTCTCATGATCTGCCTAAGTTCACACAATCAGCATTGCTGTCAGATGGCCATCTAGCCTCTGTTTGAAAACCTCCAAAGAAGGAGAGCCCACCCCCACCCCAGGAAGCCTGTTCCACCGAGGAATCGCTCTGTCAGGAAGTTCTTCCTAATGTTTAGCAGAAAATTCTTCTGATTTAATGTCTTGGGACACTCCTAAGCTGGGCATTGCACAACCTTGATCTCTCTGCTAGCTTTATACCTTGCTTTTCAGCCTGATTGATGTCCAAAGCTGTTTACAATTCAAATCCTTCACAGTATGCAATATAAATATTGATGAGAATTGCAACCACTGAAACAACTTGCAGACTGATTCACAATGATCTGTCTACAACTTTATCCCACCCATTGGGTGGATTCATGGTTGGTTGAAAAATCGTACCAAACGAGTGCTCATAAATGGCTCTGCGTCTACATGGAGGGAAGTCTCGAGTGGAGTGCCACAATGTTTTCATAAATGACCTGGAGGAAGACGTAGAGGGGATGCTTATCAAATTTGCAGATGACACAAAGCTGGGTGGGATTGCTAATTCTGAAGAAGACAGAGGATTCAAAATGATCTAGATAGGTTGGAACAGTGGGCTGAGACAAATAAAATGAATTTTAATA
>NW_015167602.1:80201-98452 GCF_001447785.1 Gekko japonicus
AAGAGTTGGGTATGTTTAGCCTGGGAAAGAGAAGGTTTAGAGGGGACATGATTGCAGTCTTCACATATTTGAAGGGCTGTCATGTAGAAGATGGAGCAGATCTATTCTCTCTTGTTCCGGATTGCAAGACTAGATCTAATGGGTGGAAATTACAAGGGAGTCGTTACCGGCTAAATATCAGGAGAAACTGCCTAACTAACAGTGATTGAGCAGTGAAACAGACTGCCTCGGGAGGTGGTGGATGCTCCTTCGCTGGACGTTTTCAAGCGGAGGCTGGACAACCATCCTTCGGATATGTTGTAGGGCTATCTTTTGGCTATGCTCCTGCAGAGTGCAGGGGGTTGGACTAGATGACCTGCAAGGTCCCTTCCAACTCTAACATTCTATGATTCTGCCCGATTGCTCAGGCTAGGATACATGGCTCTCCCCTTTTCTTTATCACTACAACAGCCTAGTGAAGAAGGTCAGTCAGACTGGATTAAAGTCACCTAGTAGCCCTGTTCAGATGACCCATCCACATGTTGATTGGCCATGTGGGGAGGGGGAGCAGGTAGGAGCCCTGCTCTCCATCTCTGTGATCACAAAGTAGTCTGAAAGGTGCAAATGCATGGAGGTAGTGTCCATGTGTATGTTCTCTCCCTGTGATAAATAGTGTTTGGATGGTGTCATCAGTGATCATGGGAAGGAAAGCATATACACACCCTGTGACAACAACTCAGTGACTGCATGCAGGCAGGCAGGCAAGGCCAGTTTGCTGATGCCCGCTCTCCCTCCCTGCATTGGACAGTCAATGAAGGGACATTTCATGGAAGAGTGAGGATCTAAACCCTGGCTTCCCCAACCCCAGCATTCTAGCCATTATACTAGAGAGAAGAAGAAGAGAGAAGAGATTGGACTTATACACCTCCCTTCACTATCTGAAGGAGTCTCAGAGTGGCTTATAGCCCCTTCCCTTTCCCCTCCCCACAACAGACACCCTGTGAGGTAGGTGGGACTGAGAGAGCTCTCTCGAGAACTGCCCTTGAGAGAACAGCTCTGAAAGAACTTGTGACTGACCCAAGGTCACACCAGCAGCTGCATGTGGAGGAGTGGGGAATCAAACCCGGTTCTCCCGTATTAGAGTCTGCACTCTTAACCACTACACCAAACTGGTTCTCCATCTACATTGACATAATAGTCTGGTTGATGAAATCATAGATATTTCCTTTGGGGGAAGAAGACAACTCATGACTATGCTGTGTTTGGGGCTCTGGCCAGGAGCTCCAAGGTTTTCAGAAACCTCAAGGAAACGATATACAAGATCCAGATTTGCTTATGATGAGATTTTAATAAGCAATTACCACGCAGGCTAAGCTGCCATCCACTGGGTCTCAAACACACACATGGATGGTGAAACTTAGCAAGAGCTCTAGACAGGACGCATAGCTAAACCTAAACATCTTATACCCTAACTGCTGGCTATGAGTCAAGAAATCAATACTCAGGCCATCCCAATCATTAGGATGAGCCAGGCCATTTCGCACCTGTCATCTAGTGGTGAGAGGAAATAAATCTGGCTTCCTAGATAAGAGCTCCTAACAAGCATGAGAGAGAAGAATATTCTCTTGGAGGTGACCTGACAGCTGTCCCCTCACAGAACCCAGGGCAGCTAAAGGTCAAGCACCAGCCTGTAACAAAGATGGAGTTACAAAGGCTATACGTGCTGGTGGGATGGCACTCTTCATTGGCTGATGCCATGGAAAGAGGGAACAGAAGATTCAAAGGATGGTGCCTTCACCTTCACTCCAAACTTGAAATGCTGGATTCCAGTCTTTTACACAAGCCTCTTTCTAACCCAGCAGCTGCATCTATAGTATTGGTCAGAATTTCTCCTTCTCCTTCTGTAGTGCTCACTGCTACTGAGTACTGGCATTTTCTTTGGAGCTCTCCCAAGTCCTGATGGGAGGGGCAATAGCTCAGTGGTAGATCATCTGCTTTGCATGCAGAAAGTCCCAGGTTCAATCCTCAGCATCTCCAGTTAAAAGGACCAGGCAGTAGATGATGTGAAGGAACCCTACCTAAAAACAAAAAACAAAATGGAGGCCACTGCCAGTCTGAGTAGATAATACTTGATGGACCAATGGTCTGGCAGCTTCATATGTGTAAGAACTGATGGAAATAAAGAGCAACCTTATAAATGAATACTAGCACTTTTTATTTTATTTTTTACAAAAAAGCACCATTATGTCCTGTTTGTCTACAATGACATTTATCCTACTCAGCAAAAGCTGAAGCCTTCTTTCAGCCAAAAAAACTTTAATCCAACTTAAGAGGCTCCTTAAGAGGTAGAGCTACTTATGCTGGAGGAAGGCTTCTCTAAGTGGAGTGGTAGGATACATATTAATATCTGAAATCCACAAATATATTTTCTGTAGTAAAGGAGACTCCAGCTCTGAACACACATACAATCCATGTGCAGTGTATACCTGATTTTTTTTTTTAAAAAAAAATATGTGCATGGAGTGAGTCTCATGGTAAATTCACTTGTACACTTGGACATGGGATAGAAATCCCAGAGATCTTAAGAACATAAGAAGAGCTCTGCTGGATAAGACCAGTGGTCCATCAAGTCTAGCATCCTGTCTCACACAGTGGCAACAAGTTCCTCTGGAGGATCAACTACAGGGCATGGAAGCCAAGACTTTTTCCTGATGCTGCCCCCTGGCACTGGAATTGAGAGGTTGACTCCCTGTGAACTTGGAGGTTCCCCTCAGTCACCACGGCTAGTAGCCACTAAATTCTACATTTTACTCATTCTCTGTAAATAACTATTTCCTTTTGTCCCTTCTGAATCTACTGCCCATCAGCTTCGTTGGATGTCCTTGAATTCTAGTGCTTTGGAAGAGTGGGGGAAAAGTTCTCTTTGCCAACTCTCTCCATCCCATGCATAATTTTATAAGCCTCTATCATGTTCCTCCTCAGTTGTCTCTTTTCTAAACTGATAAGTCCCAGACTCTGCAGCCTTTTGTCATGGAGAAGGTGCTCCAACCCCCTAATAATCTTGCTTGCCCTCTTCTGTCCTTTTCCAGCTCTGTGATGTCCTTTTTGAGATGCAGTGACCAGAACTGCACACAGTATTCCAAATAGGGATGGGCATGAACCAGGAAAATGCTGTTCAGTTGATGGCTCATGGTGTGCCTGGTTCCTGAGTCGTGAACCATCACAAACTTTTAGGTGCTAAATGAACTGGTTAAGTTTGTGAGGTTTGTGATGTGATAGGAACCCACCCTCTCTCCAGTGTGCTAGAGACACTAAAATCACAGAGACTATCCGGCTCACCCTAACCCTGCCGTCCAAGATTGGTGATGATTGGATTTATGGGATCCACGTTATGGCCCCACAAGGAAGGTGCCCCCAGGAAGGTGCTTTTTGGGGAAAGTTCAGGAAGTTCAGGAGTGTAATGAATGGACCTTGTGCAAGCTAGAGATGTAGGGGATCTCTAGCTGACTCTCCTCTACCTACCTCCAAGTTTGGTGAGGATTGGATTTACGGGGTTTGAGTTACAGCCCCCCAAAGAAGGTGCTCTCAGGAAAATGCTTTCTGGGGAAATGGCAGGTGCAGGTTCAGGAGTGTATAGAACAGACCCTGTGCAGGCTAGATACATCAAACTCGCAGGGGACCTCCCCTGATGGTCCTCTACATGCCATCCAAGTTCTGCCACCTCTGTTGCTTTGGAGTTTGGTAAACATTTTGATTGAGTGGAAACAGTCTGTCCGGAAATGTATTCATTCATGATTTAAACTACCATGAACCACCACAAACAGTTTGAAAGTTTGTGGAAAGTTAGTGCTGGTTGACTTGCCAGGAACTTCAGTTCACAAACCATGAACCACCCATAATTCATCATGAACTTTAGTTTGTGAGCCAGTTCATGCCCATCCCTAATTCCAGACGAGGTCGTACCATAAATCTATACAGGGGCATTAACTACCAAGTACAAAATACACAGAGAAGATTCTTTAGAAGTACACCAAAAATTCATTTGGAGTACACAGAAAATTCAGCAAAAAGCCATTTTTGTGTTTGTGTGAAACTTGGGAGAAATTCTCGGTGACACTCAAGAGCAATGCCATTGTAGATAATTGAGGGCTTCAAAAACCAATTGACCCATAATTTAGCCCACCCAATTTTTAATCAGCTTTAACATTCTTTTTAAATGATTGTGAGAGAGAGAAAAATTCTACTTCGCTTGTTTGTTGCATAGGTCGAAGTTAACGTGGACAGGGTTGGGTCAAGTCAACCAGATTGCGGTGGCCTTCAATCAGTACAATCAGCCACTCTGTAATTTATCGGGAAATGTTCAAAATAAGTATGGGTCTCATCATTAGCATTCAAACGGGGGGAAGAAAACCCAGCTCAATCAGGAGAAAATCATCAGAAGGTTGTCTCTCTTCTTTCATGATGTACAAAGAAGGAGCTGATTTGACATCAAAAGGAGGTATAATACTTTAAACATAGTAGGGTGTCTTTATTCAATTACGTGGCTGTTCCAAATTCTCGCTACCATGCTCCGTTTCTTCCTGGTTCCCCCTCCCTCCCAAGTGATGGAACTTTCTGACACTCCTGTCAGCCAGATCTCAGGCAACATCCGTCTTGCCTGATGATGCTCATCCCGTAGTCAGAGGCCCACTATCAAAGTGAAAGCTTCGCTCATTCACCCCACGATCATTGTTTCTGTAAGCTATAGAACTCCAGGAGGCTTGGCAAATCTGAGCACCATTCCCCGGGTCTCATACTGTGCCTTCAAAGGCCTATCAGTTACTTCAAGGGCCTTTTAAGTATCTCTCGCAGTAATATCAAATACATTTCCCCCCATAAATAATTAACATGATGCAACAAGTTTTGAAAACACTTCACCCTAAGTAGATGGCTGTGTGTTTTTTTTCCCTCTCTCCCCCCACCTTTCATTGCTCGCAAACAAGTGTTTGTGGAGTTTGTTTGGCGAAAGTACTCTTGACTGTACCTCTTGCTGCATTGACTGTTCCGCTTCACGCAGTGCGTTCTGAAAGGCGCAACTTCAATGCAAAACGGCATCGTTCTCTAGGTGTTTTATGTAACCAGGCCATTCTGGGGGAAAAACAAAAATGAAACAAAAACGGATACTTCTTTGTTGCAAAAAGGGTCTTGAGATGTCAGATCAGATCCTCATTTGTGTAACAACTGGGACCAGTGTTCCCTCTAAGCCAGAGGTCATTTCGGGGGGGGGGATCGCACATGATGAAGCCCCGCCCCCTGCTTCCGGCCGCCCCGCTTCCAGCCCTCATTCAGCCAGGAGGAGGCAGGAGAAGAGGGAGGGTAAGTTGCTTCCTCCCCGCCTCTCCCCACCCCTGCCTGCCTGGGGCCAGGGAGGGCCTTGGCGGGGCTTCCTCGCACTCCCGCTGGCCTTGCAGGTCCACCGCCGGGCCCCTGATGTCAGGGTGTGTGGCATATGCTAATGAGTTATGCTAATGAGTTCCCCTAGCTCTTTTTCTACGAAATGACCCCTGCTCTAAGCTGAGTTAGTTTTTCAGCCTCCTGCTCACAGACCTTTGTCTTAGCTTGGGAAGGGTGGCTCCAGAGCAAACTAATTTATGCAATAGCCAAATTGCTTGCTCACAACATTAGCGCCAGTTGCCCACAAAGTGGAATTTTTGCTCACAAGACTCCACAGCTTAGAGGGAGCATTGACTGGGACTACTGGGAACCAAAGGAGAACGTAGTTCTTCTGGTGTTCAGATGGCTTTGTGTGCACTATCTTCAGAAGATAAGAAGAGATCTGCTGAATGAGACCAATGGTCCATCAAATCCAGCATCCTGTTTCTCGTAGTGGCTAGCCAGTCACACTGGAGGGCCAACAAACAGGGCATAGAAGCCAAGAACTTCCTCTGTTATTATCCCCTAGCAGTGATATCCAGAGATCTACTGCCTCTGGATGTGGAGGTTCCTTTCAGTCATCATGGATACTGGGCATTGGTGGATTTATCTGCCAGGAATGGATCTAATCCCCATTTAAAGCCCTCTGTGCTAGTGGTAGCCTCATCTCTGCATCCGTCCACTGGTAATGCGTTCGTGACTTCAACAGATTTGTCAGGGAGCAACTCTGCTCTTAGTTGCCCTGTTAATCACACATTGAGTAGAGTACTTACTTTCGTTCATCCTGAATCTATTGCCCATCAACGTCTTTGGGTGCCCCTGTGTTCTAGTATTCAGGGAGTGGGAGAAAAAGGTTCTTTCTATCTGCTTTCTCCACCCGGCCCATCATTTTATAAACATCTTTCATGGCTGCCCTTAGTCACCTTTTTTTCTAAACCAAAAGGCCTCAATCTCTAGACTCTCACTGTTGGAAAAATGCTCCAACCCTGAGGCATCTCGTGTACTTTCCCCAGCTCTGTAGTACGCATAGAAGAGAGTCCAGCTAGGTTAATCTGTTGCAGTAGCAAAGGAAGAAAGAACCTTGTGGCACCTTGAAGGCTAACACCAAATTTAGGGGAACAGAAATCCATCAGTTAGGGTTGCCAGCTCTGGGTTGGGACATTCCTGGAGATTTGGGGGTTGGGGTTGGAGGGATTTGGGGAGGGGAGGGACCTCAGTGGGGTAAAATACCATAGAGTCCACCCTCCAAAGCAGCTGTTTTCTCCAGGGGAACCAATCTATGTCACCTGGACAGCAGTAGTGATTCAGGAAATCATGGCGATTGGTAAGCCTACCATCACACCAGGGCTCTTTTTGTAGAAAAAGCCCAGCAGGAACTCATTAGCATAATAGGCCACACCCAACAGCAGAAACTCATTAGCATATTAGGCCACAGCCCTGACAGCACAGCTCATTGGCACGTTAGGCCGCACCCCCATGTTACCAGAAGTGTGGTTATCCAGCCACACCCACCTTTTGCTTGTTCTTCTGTTTACCTTGTTTGTTGTCAAAAACCAGGGCTTTTTTGTAGCAGGAACTCCTTTGCATGTTAGGCCACACACCCCTAATGTAGCCAATCCTAATGAGTTCCTGCTGTTGGGTGTGGCCTATTATGCTAATGAGTTCCTGCTGGGTGTGGCCAACTTGGGAGCCAGCCGGAACTCCGTTCCTGTGCGTTCCTGCCCAAAAATAGCCCTGATCACACCCAATCACAGTTACCGATCACCAGCAAGGAACCACCAACCACAGATATTAGAACAGGTATCAGTCCTTGTAACAGGCCCAGATGCCAGCTCTGTCACCATTTCCACAACAGACACCATTATTACCAGCCTAGCTACTGGCTGCAATATTCTGGGACTCTTCCACCAGCTCATCATCCAACATGGTCGATGCTGCCATCTGCTAACAATTCCCTTCCACGATTTACATAGAACGAACAAGTCAATTACTAACCTGCAAATGACTCAGTGGAGACAAAATTGACATAAGCAGAAGCAACATTCAGATGCATGAGACGGAACTTGTCACTCTTCCAGGATGCTGTAGAAAAGGGCAAGAAGTCCAGTAGCACCTGAAAGACTAACAAAATTTGTGGCAGGGGGTGAGTTTTTGTGAGTATCAGAAAAAGTGAGCAGTCATTCACGAAAGCTCCTACCCCGCCACAAATTTTGTTAGTCTTTCAGGTGCTACTGGACTCATGGTCTGTTCTACTGCTACAGACAGACTAACACAGCTATTCATCTTAATCTATCTTCCACGGCATTGTCACTTACTGAAAGTCAGCATGCTTCAACAGGGGAACTTCAAAGGAGAAAAATGCAGTGGGAAAGTGTGGAATCAGAATGCATCAAGAGGTCTGATAGCCTTTGCCAGGGTCTCAGCATGTCTGTCAATTTTCTCACTCTCTATAGGTTGTGCATTTCTTAGCCTAACTAAGTGGCTTTGGTCAGTATCAATTTCTGCTGTTATGAATGATTACTGTGTTTATTTACATATAAACATTACAAAGCATGCTTTTTAGTCTATTGTTTTCCCCTAGAACATTATCCAGATGTGGCCACAAATTCTGCCCTCCCCAGGCATTGCCCTCAGATCTCCCAGCATTTGCCAAGGCAGTGCTGGAAACCCTAGACCACTGGTCTTTTGGCTAAAAGGTCTGCAGGTTAAAAGATCTGCACATATACCCCAAATGCCATGATGCTAAATGATGTATGACCTGCTCATGATGACCCTACAGCAGAAGTAGTAGTAGTAGAAGAAGAGATTGGATTTATACCCCACCGTTCACTACCCAAAGAAATCTCAGAGCGGTTTACAATCTCCTTTCCCTTCTCCTCCCCACAGCAGACACCCTGTGAGGTTGGCGGGGCTGAGAGAGCACTCGAGAGGATTGCTTATGAGAGAAAAGTTCTGAAAGAACTTGTAACTGACCCAAGGTCACACCAGCAGCTGCATGTGGAGGAGTGGGGAACTAAACCCTGTTCTCCTGGATTAGAGTCCACGATCCTAACCACTACTCCAAACTGGCAGGGGTCCCCAAACTTTTCAGAGTGTGGGCACCTTGAAATTCTGACACAGTGTGGTGGGCGCTGTCACAAAATGGCTGCCACAGCTTACCTTCAGATATACTATGAAGATCCTTGGGCTGTGGTGGCAACTGCTGCCAAAGCAACATTTTAAAAAATCTGCACAGCCAATCAAATCCATAGCTCCACCTGGCCCTGCCCACTTTCTAAAACCACTTGATGGGCATCAGGGAGGACCACTGCGATACAGCCACCCACTAACCTGTGAGCATGCACCACCACCGCCAGCTACCCATCCAGCCGTCTTGCCGAATGCTGCCCACAACACAGTGGCAAAACCACTTGCAAACAACACTTGATTTGAACAAGCCATCAATGCAAGTGGAAGGAGGGGAGCTCGGATGGAGAGAAACTGGAAAGGAGATGTTTGATTTGCAAAATGATGCCACCAGGCCTTTGCATCAGGGGGCAGGGCTATTTTGGGGCAGGAACGCACAGGAACGGAGTTCCGGCTGGCTCCCAAGTTGGCCACGCCCAGCAGGAACTCATTAGCATAATAGGCCACACCCAACAGCAGCAACTCATTAGGAATGGCTACAATTAGGGGTGTGTGGCCTAACATGCAAAAAGCCCTGGGTTTTGACAACAAACAAGGTAAAGAGAATGAGAAGCAAAAGGTGGGTGTGGCTGGATGACCACACTTCTGGTAACATGGGGGTGTGGCCTAATATGCGAATGAGCTGTGCTGTCAGGGTATGGCCTAATATGCTAATGAGTTCCTGTTGTTGGGTATGGCCTATTATGCTAATGAGTTCCTGCTGGGCTTTTTCTACAAAAAAAGCCCTGTCAGGGGGTGTTAAATAGTGCAGGAATACAGAGTTGTCCAACAAGCCGTCTGCCTGTGCCTCTGAAGGACTCTGCATCCAAGGTTTTTATCTACATGGTTCTTACAACATGCACTAGAATAATAGAATCATAGAGTGGGAAGGGATCTCCAGGGTCATCTAGTCCAACCCCCAGCACAATGCAGGAAATTCACAAATACCTTCCCCTCCACGCAACCAGTGACCCCTGTTCCATGCCCAGAAGATGGCCACCACCACCCCAGGACCTCTGGCCAAAACTGGCCTGGAGAAAAATTGCTTCCTGACCTCTAAATGGCAATCGGTATTTCCCTAGGCATGTAAGAAAGGGTCACAAGAACTGAACACTGATGCAACCCTTCTTGCCCTCTCTCCCATGATCTCCCTATGTCCACAGAATCAGCATTACTGAGGCAGTTTGGAGTAGTGGTTAGGAGCACAGACTCTAATATCGAGGAACTCGGTTTGATTCCCCACAGCTCCACGTGCAGCTGCTGATGTGACCTTGAGCCAGTTACAAGTTCTCTCAGAGCTGTTCTTTCAAGAGCAGTCCTCTCAAGTCTGCCACTCTTAACCACTACGCCATGCTGGTTTTCAAAAGTGACCAGGGAAACGGCTACCAGGGATCAATGCAAAATAAAAGAAAATAAAAATAAAACAAAAAAGCATTGTCAGAGAGAAAGATTAATTGTTTGCAGAGGAATGACTGAAATATTCCCTAGTTAGAACTATATTCCCCCCTCTAGTGGATTCATGTGACATTTATTTCTCTCAGCTATTTTTTTAAAAAAGTAATCCATGTTCATTAAATTACACCCCCCCTCCATAAATTAAGTAAAAAATATATCAACACTACTTGCGATTGTGTTGCTATTACCACACGCAACAGAAGCCTTTCACATCTCTCGCTTCCACACTGGTCTGGATCAGCTGCGAAAGATTTCCCCATTATTTAACATTGTTTTGGAGGGTAATTTTATGCAAAGTCAACAGCATATCAGCTCTCCAGATGGCTGGCAAGCCAACTGCCAGCCGATATTTGATGCTTTTGATGGGCGACATTAATGAAGTAATTTTTAGCTTTACAGAGGGATAGCGTTAGTCATCAGATGGCTTTTGTGTTATGTTATCAGTGTTGCTTCAGAGTGGACAAATAAAACCACTCTGTTGACACTCACATGAAATTTGCCTATTATTCACCCCCACAAAAAAAGTGTTCAGCTCTCTGGGTTGTCATTTGTAGACGAAGTTGGGATATTTGAAGAGTGGTGGTTTGCTAGCATCACTGCTGCTTGCGCCGCTACTGGGGCAACTTTTACTCTCTTTTTTTAAATGAAATTTTGAATTTTTAAAATCTTTAATTTTAAAATTAAATTGATGAATTTGATGTGTTGTTTTATTGTCACAATATTCTATGTGACCTTTTAAGCCTCCCCAATCCCACTTGCAGGGAAAGTGGGATATAAAATAAGATAATAACAATAACAATAACAATAACAATAATAATAGATTGGATTTATACCTTGCCCTTTACTACACAAAGTTAAAGGGGCTTACAATCCCTTTCCGTTCCCCTCCCCACAACAGACACCCTGTGAGGTAAGTGGGGCTGGGCGAGCTCTCTCGAGAACTGTTCTTGAGAGGACAGCTCTAAAAGAATTTATGACTGACCCAAGGTCACACCACCAGCTGCATGTGGAGGAGTGGGGAATCAAACCTGGTTCTCCCAGATTAGAGTCCGTGCTCCTAACCACTACCCCAAACCAAAATAATAAAACAACAGTACATTTTCCCCTCTCTCAGGGCGGAAAAAAACCAACCTAATTCTTGCCATTCTTTTAGCTCAACATGAATAGGAGAAAGCTGGCTGTGAAGGGTGCCTATTGGTAAATGCCAGTATCATCACTAACCCACCATCTGATCCCAGTTCTTGGAACATTTTTAGCAAACAAATGTTTGTGATCTGGGGAAGGGGGGCTTGCACAGGACGAACGTATAAACTAACAGAAATGTGCTGCTTCATTTAATGATTTAATAAGCAATGCATGGCATGCACGAAAGGCAGATACAGTGTTCAGCTTGTGGGAACGTGCATCTAATGCAAGTTGCAAAGCTGAGCTCACACCATACTAAGTGCTGCTTTTATAAGGGGTGGATAGTACCACACACCTGCTCCACTAATGGTGGTCTTTCCCTTTGGCAAAAGGAGCCATCTGTTGGGGACAGTGTTGCTGTTAGCAGAATGGATCCATAGGATTTAGCCTAACTTATCTTCACCGTGTGGATATCCAGTGGTATTATTTGAAGATCGATTGACTCAGCAGATAGAATGGCTTGGATCCACTGGAAGATTCCCACGTGTGCTAGAGTCCACGTGTCAGTGGGAGAGTGAAAAAAACTCACTCTAGCCCCTTGCACCAAGGGAAGCGTAGCATATCCCTAACCAGGGCTCTTTTTGTAGAAAAAGCCCAGCAGGAACTCATTAGCATAATAGGCCACACCCAACAGCAGGAACCCATTAGCATATTGGGCCACACCCCTGACAGCACAGCTCATTAGCACATTAGGCCACACCCCCATGTTACCAGAAATGTGGTCATCCTGCCACACCCACCTTTTGCTTGTTATTCTGTTTACCTTGTTTGTTGTCAAAACCCAGGGCTTTTTTGTAGCAGGAACTCCTTTGCATGTTAGGCCACACACCCCTAATGTAGCCAATCCTAATGAGTTCCTGCTGTTGGGTGTGGCCTATTATGCTAATGAGTTCCTGCTGGGCGTGGCCAACTTGGGAGCCAGCCGGAACTTCGTTCCTGTGCGTTCCTGTCCCTAACCATCCTTCCACTTGCTCAAGACATTGTACAAGTAAGGTCTGGGCATTATTACATGCACACGAAAGCTTATGCCCAGAATTCAACTTTGTTGTTCCTAAAGTTGCCACGGGACTCAAACTTTGTTCTGCTGCTTCAGACCAACACGGCTACCCCACCCGAATCTATCTTCATGGGAATGTCAGTGAGTAATTGTGGAGACCTGTTGGAGTCCAATTCCCTACTCAGCCATCAGCTTTGCAAGTGACCTTGGGCCAGTCACACACACTCTCAGCCTAACCAACTCATCGTTTTATTTGTGAGGGTAAAATGGAGGGTGGGGAGCCACATTTGATGCTCTGAGCTCCTTGAGAGAAGGATGGAATTAAAAAAAACAACCCAACCTGCCACAGATAGCTCTATTGGCACTCTTTGCACAAAACAACACTGTGTGAAACTTTCCCTCCATCCTTACACCGTAAGGAAAGCTCTTTGCTTCATGCTATTTTAATTTTCTCCACAATAGGGTGGCCAGAGCCGGCTTCTGAAGCCAGGCGGTGTTAATAAACTAACCACCACAGTTTCCTTTCTCTGAAACTCAGCTATCTTCAATCTGGTATTGGATCTGGTTGTGCTTGTTATAGAACTCAAGCCTGTTCCGAAATGCTTCTTATCTTGATAGGCAATTATGGGGTGGCGAGAGAGTGGAAGCCGGGCCCCCAACGTGTACCTATGAAGAAAATGTTCTGAGAAGCATCCTGAGAGATATAAAACAAGGGACAGGAATTGGTCACAGATGAATACCAAAACACAGGGAACGCCGCTGGTCAATAGAAACAGCTGGGTTGTATGCTAAACCATCTTTCAAATGGTTATGGGCCAGTCGGGGACCACAAAGAATTGTGGAGATGGATATAAACAGTGGGGAACTTTCTTCTCCTCGTAAAGATGACTGAGCTCTGAAGTTAGAGGAGTAGCTCCCTGCTCACCGAATCCTGGATCTCAGTGGTCTTATGCCATTTTCTTTATAATACTGGTGGTCATAGTTTGGGGGGATGTAGAATGGTATAGTTTAGCTTGATCTCATCAGATCTTGGAAACTAAGCACGGTTGGTTCTGGTGCAGGCCCATAGCCAGGATTTTGTAATTCGTGGGGCTTTATAATAAGTTGGGGGTACCCCTGCACACACCCCACACGACCCACACACACCCCACACCCCACACGACCTCCCCAAGCGACCACCATAAATAAAATTAAAAATTGGAAGCTGTGGGGACTGGGCTGGATGGGAAGTCAGGGGGCCTTGGCGGTAAGTCAGGGGGCAGGGCCCCGAGAGGCCCCACTTTAGCTATGGGCCTGGTTCTTGGGTTGGAGACCACCAAAGAAGAAGGCAATGGCAAACCACCTCCACAAGAATCCTCTGCGGGATTTCAAATGGAGAAGTTGATCATTCAGATAGATATGTGCTGCCCTTATTTGACCAAAAGTAGAGTAGGGGGCAGGGGAAAGTATAACTTCATGATGTCACGTCACATCTTTCCATAATCTCATGTTGCAAGGGAGAGAAGAACTTGATCGTTTCTGGAGCTAAGCCCGTGATCCAGTCTGAGCCACAGTCAGAAGTTTCAAACGGTCACTTCTGTTCCGCTGTTGGACCAGGGTTTCCTGAAGTGTGATATTTCTCCGAAGGCCCACCTAGGGTTGCCAGCCTCCAGGTGGGGCCTGGAGATCTCCTGCTTTTACAACTGATCTCCAGCTGACAGAGATCAGCACCCCTGGGGAAATGGCTGCTTTGAAAGGTGGACTCTATAGCATTGTACCATGCTGAGGCCCCTCCTCTGCCCAAACCCCACTCTCTCCTGGATCCACCCCCAAAGTCTCCAGGTATTTTCCAACCCAGACTTGGCAACCCTAGGCCCACCTCCTCCCTATGCTGCATTAGGTCAGTCAGCGGGAATGCTCTTTCTTGGTACTGTCTGAATACCAAATGAGAGGTTTTGGTGGCAACCTGATCACATCTTGTTCCACCTTGAGTTGGCATTCCAGGAGACTTCTCTCAGGCTTTAATGAGCCGTTTCAGTGCCGAATGATTTTTCTTCAAAACAAGCGGGTGATGATCAGTGTTTATTCCAAACCATTTCAGAAGACAGCTGTTTATTAAAGTGCCAACAGCAGTGACTGATTTCTTACACTCCTGAGAGCATTGTTGTGGGTCCCGTCTGATGACATCATCAGTGTTAAAAGATGCGATTATCGCTTTTGAAGATTCCGATGGACAACCAAAGCAGCTGGGTCCATCATTTCTGTGTTCACTCCTCCCTGGATGTCATTCAGAAAACACAGTGCTTAGTAAATCATATGTTCAAAGAATGGCTGTGCCAACTGGCTTTCTTTTATCACTGGCATTTCTTCAAAAATGAGAATTCAGGGGGTAACAGCCTTTATGTGGTCCTCCCTAAAGAGGACATCTGTTCGCTAAAGGGGGGGGGACCCTAACCAAAGTAGTGATTGATTTATGATCTGTTAAATTGTATCTGTATTAAGCTAAAAGGGAAAAAGAAATCACGGGGGGGGGGAGGGATAGAAAGCTACTGGAGAAAAAACAGCTGTTGCAGTGTTTCCTATGTCAGTGTTTGAAAGCACAGAAAATTCCAAATAGATAAGGCATTCTTTTTTTTTAACCCATCTGTCACAATTTTATCTCATCCTTCCTCTGAGTAGTTCAGGGAAGCGGTCATGGATTCCCTCTCCATCTTATACTCACAATGTCTCTCTGAGGTAGGCGAAGCCAGGTTTAGGTCTGCTGGGTTCCTGCTGTAGGGAGGGACACAGCCATAAATGACTGGAAGTGACATCAGCACATCACAGGTGGCATTCTAGCATTCGGCCCAAACTCTATGGTTAAACCATATGTTTTGGGTGAGTGTTCGAGCTTTGCCAGTAACATGCTGACGTCACTTCTGGTCGTGTCAGAAGTGATATCAGCTTGTTGCTGACAACATCATTACATTACCAGGAAGGCCTCTTCCTCCATGGTGAGACTCTCAATGGTTGCCCAGCCTCAAGATGCCAACCTTAGCTGAGTTTCATAGTCAAGTGGAGACTCCTCCTCCTCCTCCTCCTCCTCCTCCTCCTCCTCCTCCTCTTCTTCTTCTTCTTCTTCTTCTTCTTCCTCTTCTTCCTCTTCTTCCTCTTCTTCCTCTCCTTCTCCTTCTCCTTCTCCTCTTTAAACAGCATGGGGGATACCCTTGGTGACCCCAATGTCTGAGTAAATACAAGTTTTCCTTCCTCTCAGCTATGACCCAGATTGCTTCTATTTTATTCTGTAGACTCAGAGCCAAACTAGATGTTACATGTGACATGAGGCAGGACACGGGTGCCTGATCCATTTCACTGCCACATGGATGAACTGAGGAACTTACCTTAAAAACCCTCTGTTGCTCCATTTGGCTCTGAAGCACTGTTGGGGAAGGAAGGGGGACTTCTGGATTTCCCCCAGCACCTTTTTCACCAGGGGAAATGGCAGCGGGAACCTTTATCCAGCTCCACATGCACTGCTAGGATACATAGAGCCAGTTTTGTTGTTGTCGTTGTCGCACAGTCGAGTCCGACTCTTTGCGAACCCATGGACCACATCACACCAGGCCCTCCTGTCCTTCATCGTCCTCCGGAGTTTGCTCAACTTCATGTTCATTGCATTGATAACACTGTCTATCCATCTCATCCTTTGCTGTACCCTTCTTCTTTTACCTTCAGTCTTTCCCAGCATCAGGGTCTTCTCCAGTGAGTGCTCCCTTCTCATTTGGTGGACTTAGTATTTGAGCTTCAGCTTCAGGATCTGGTCTTCCAGGGAACAGTCAGGGTTGATTTCTTTTAGGACTGACTGATTCGATCTCCTTGGGGTCCAAGGGACTCTCAAGAGTCTTCTCCAGCACCATAGTTCAAAAGCATCTATTCTTCGGCGCTCAACCTTCCTTATGGTCCAACTCTTGCAGCCATACATGACTACTGGGAATACCATTGCTTTGACCATACGGAATTTGTTGGCAGAGTGATAGCTTTACTTTTTATTATGCTGTCTCGGTTTGCCATAGCTTTCCTCCCAAGAAGCAGGCATCTTTTAATTTCATGGCTGCAGTCACAAAGGGGCGAAAGCCTCCCCTGCATAGCATGGGGCATTTCCACTGGCGAAAACAGCACAGGAGGGAAGCTGGAAGCTCCTCCTCTGCCCTCACAGCACTCCTGAGCTGAATGGACTAGCAACAGAGTATTTTAAAGGTAAGTTCCCAGTTCGTGTGTGTGGCAGTGTGTTGGGCCAGGCACTCGTGTCCTGACTCATGGCACATATAATGCCTTGTCAGGCTCTTAATGAGAGCTCTGCAGTACTGAACAGTCACTGTTTGCTTCGCAACTCTGCTCCATCCACACACGCTTCCCAGAATCATTGGCTAGCAGGATTCTTGTTTTGCCCCACAACACAGCAGGTTAGAAAGGAAGATGGAAGGTTTCCTCTTCTTACCACATTTTTTTGGATATATAGTTCTTGAGGGGTCAGACATGATCCTGCATAGCATAACAACAGTGAAAGGAAGGCTTGGTAAAGAGGAGAGTGCATCAGGCCCTAACCCCCTGGATATAAAATAAAATCCTGCACTTATTAAAAACCTGTCAGGAGAAACTGAATTGAGGTATGAGGCCTAAAAAACCCGATGTTTTCTAATGCTCAGGTTTTTGGAACCCGTCGTTTCCATTTTCTTAGCTCTTGACCCTAGTAACATAGACTTCCAACTCTGACATCGTATCTCCTTACAGGCTTTTCAGAGTGCTTTTTCTTCTGTTCTTTTTCTTCCTCTGAATCACCAGGAAGCATCACCGCTCTGGATTTTAAAATCCCGAGGACAACCTATTCAAAACCTAATGAGTTCCTGTGTCCGACTAAAAACTTCAGTTAACTTAAATGCACACTTCCGCTGCCCTCCTGCTGTCCCCTAGTGTTCCTTTCAAACTTTTCTAGCATTGATCTTTTCCAGGTTCTTCAAGTGTTCCCCATTAGGCCTCCCAGACAATGTGCGCCATTGATCACGGGAGGACATAAGAATGGACACCATGGTTCACACCAATGACTCGTACAATTTGACACTCTCCCGGTTGGTAATTGGTTAGACTAACAGATTAAGATCCTTTCTATCAACTAAAAGGTGCCCTTCAATTAACCAAGGCATAGACTTTAAAAAAGTATCTCTTATGATTAGTAAAAATACAAAAAAATGTAGGTGGCAGGCACCATCTTTGAAGAGGTATTCCCCTTTTGTCGTCACACAGCCTGGAATGCTTCTTCCAAGACAGGGCCTACTGCAATGCATGAGTGTGTCATCGAAAAAGCAAGCCATGGCTGCGGTCACACGGAACATTAGCCATGCTAGAGAGACGGAAGATAGGTGGAGTTTCCGGGCGTGATCTCACCGGCACATCTGGGAAGTGTAGCGCTCCCGTTGCTCAACTGAGGCTTCCCGCTGAAGACGCACAGCAAAAAACTAGTACCTCAGAGGTACTAGTTTCTGGAAGCCGCGGGGCAAGGGCGGGCGCCTGATCGCGTTTCTGGTGGAATCCTGTGGCATCCGGTGTCCACCCATGTCCCGTCGCAAAGAAGGTTTAAAAAAAAAAAAAGTCTCCACAGGATGCGCACAAGCACCCAACAGCGAAAGCGCATACTTGGGTTAAAAAAACAAAACAACCCCGTTTGCCACGGCAGTGCTGCTTCTTTGCCATGCCATCTGATTGGCACCTCCCTGGGCTCCCTCCCCCACCATCGGACGTCAGCGGGACATGTGATCCCGCGGCCGTGCGGTAGTTCGCTCCAGGGCAAACAGCCACGCCTCCCCCCCGCGATATCTGGCCCGTGTGACCGGGGCCTATGTTAGCCTGTGGGAGAATATCTAGATTTGAGTCCTCTAGCACCTTAGAGACCCACAACATATTTTAGGAATAAGCTTTTGAGAGTCAAAGCTCCCTTTTGAGGAGTAGGAAGATGATGATATCGGATGTATGCCCTGCCCTTCACTCAGAGTCTCAGAGCAGTTTACAATCTCTTTCGCTTTCTCTCCCCACAACAGACAGCCTC
>NW_015167602.1:99121-112864 GCF_001447785.1 Gekko japonicus
GGGCGAAAGTCGGAAGCCTCGGGCTTCCGAACGGAAGTGGCTAGACACCGGTGGAGAGCGGTCAGACGGGGGTAAACCGATTACAACCGTTGTACTCAGGATACCACCACTTGGGGACCTAGTGGCAGAGTACAATGGTTTAAAGGGCTTTGCAACGGTTAGAGACGGAAGGCAGATGTTCTATGTGTGAACGCCGGTAAGTACACTGATTGCAACCAGCACCTATACCGTTGCAAACGCCGCGTCTGAACGCACCCATAAGTGTGTTGGACTGGATGGGCTTACACCCTGGACTCCTATCGAGTTATTCTTCAGAATTATTGTTTGATTCATATGAACACTGAATCGATCAATTAAGCAATTAGTTAAACAACTGAGTTATTAGCTGATATGATTAAGGTTTCTTGGATCAAATGAAGCCACTAGTTTTAATTTCAGGCAAGTTGACATGTTAGTCTGTAGCAGTAGAACAAAATTTGAGTCTAGTAGCATCTTCAAGACCAGCAAAGATTTGCCCAGGGTATAAACTTTTGTGAGTCAAAGGTCACTTTGTCAAATACAAATCATATTTTCGCATCCGATTAAGTAAGCTTTGATTCATGGAAGCTTATACCCTGAACAATTTTGTTGGTCTTGAAGGTCATTTTGTCAGATACAAACCATATCTTTGTATCTGATGAAGTGAACTTTGACTCACGGAAGTGGAAAATGTTGTTGCTGCCACTGGACTCCAAGTTTGTTTTAATTTAAATTGTACTTTCTCAATACCTCTCTAAAGCTAGAGTAACATCATGCATTACTTCTGTGCGATAGCTCAGTATTCACAGTTCACGGTTTTTATTAAGGGAATTGCACGTGTTTCTTTGGTATATCTTATCTCCCAGGTACACGTATTTTATTGGCTTCCACTTAAAGTGGGGAAAAGGTGAAATGTGAATGAGCCTGACTGTAGCCATGTCTGTGAAAGCTGAGTAAAGAATTGAGGGGAATGTTTGACCCAGTGATGATCCAGCACTGTAATCTGTGCTTTTAGCTGAAGTCCCCAGAAGTCTGCATTCCTTGCCTCATAGAGCAAACCAACCTTTAACCGATATTCTGTGTTCTTACAGTAGGCAGCAGTTCGTATCATGCTTGTAGCATACAATAGATTCAGTAGTAGTATTCTCAAGGAAGTATAGATTGCTTTCTTGTTGGTTTGGATTTGGTTGCAATATTGAGTAGGTATTCATTGGTCCTTTCTGCACTTGGATCTCATCCCTGGTTTTATCAGAGTTCAGCTTGGGACCCAGTGGTCCTTTTCGCACTAGACCTTAAATCCTGGTTCGACCCTGTCCCTGAACTTACATTCTACACTACACACAAGTTCACCCCTGTATATTATCTCAGGGTATTTTTATATTCTACACTACACTTGAGTTCACCCCTGTAATTATCTCGGGGTATTTTTTGTTTCCACATTACATTTAGGTCACCCCAGTTTCGCCCTCATCCCTGGCCCCAGGCAGGCAGGGGTGGGGAGAGGCGGGGAGGAAGCAACTTACCCTCCCTCTTCTCCTGCCTCCTCCTGGCTGAATGAGGGCCGGAAGCGGGGCGGCCGGAAGCAGGGCGGCCGGAAGCAGGGGGCGGGGCTTCATCATGTGCCCCGCCCCCTGCACCTCACCCGGGGGAACTGTGTTCCCCTGCGTTCCCCCCCGAAATGACCTCTGCTTATACGTTGCTGCAGTCTTGAGCTCTAAACTTTGCTATGAGCACCAAAGATGAACAATGTAACAGTGTCAGCATCTTGAGCTTTCTTAAGAATAGATGCTTTCCTCGATCACGATCAGTCGATAAAGAAAAGAGTTTCTGCTCTAGTTGTTACTAGTGATTTGGAGCCCTTCTTTGAATCTAGCTAAAATTTGTAATTTCCCTATCACACGTTCACTGATTTCCCAATCGCAAGGTTAACAGTTTGGATGTCTGTAGGTCCTGACAAAGCCTTTCACAGTTGTGTTTCGGATGTTTCGCTGCCACACTGAGATCCTGAGCACAGATGAACATGGCATGACCCACGGGAAGCAGAAATGAGATGAGTCCTCCAGCTCTGCCCCAGTTACGATTCGTTCTATCTTCAATAAAGGAATTTCTCTGCCCACTGAACTTCGCCGAACTTCAAGAAGCCGAGACCAAGGCTGAAAGAGAATACTCCTCTCTGCTTCATCGGCGTTTGTGGAGATCACCAAGAAAGGAGAAGATTTCAAATCCCACACAGGCCTGCAGACTTCCATAATCCCAAGAACTTGGAATCTTTGGGGGGGCGGGTGCCAGAATAACAGAAGCCCTTTAAAAGTAGCCCATTATCTGCAAGTCTGAACAAAAATATATATCTAAAAGCGTTAAGTGAAAGGTATTTCTTTGTTGCTTTAGTTTAGAAGAGCACGGTGGTATGTTTCTGCAATAAACAAAAGAATAATAAGCAAACCCCTTAAAATTTAGCCTTTTATGCATTGAGAACTAAAATAAATTAAAATAATCTTTCAGCACACTAAAGGGCTAATTTGGAAAACCTTTTTTTTTTGCTTCATCGGCGTTTGTGGAGATCACCAAGAAAGGAGAAGATTTCAAATCCCACACAGGCCTGCAGACTTCCATAATCCCAAGAACTTGGAATCCTGGTGTGTGTGTGTGTGCCAGAATAACAGAAGCCCTTTAAAACTAGCCCATTATCTGCAAATCTGAACAACAAAAAATATCTGAAAGCGTAAGTGAAAGGCATTTCTTTGTTGCTTTAGTTTAGAAGAGCACGGTGGTATGTTTCTGCAATAAACAAAAGAATAATAAGCAAAACCCTTAAAACTTAGCCTTTTATGCATTGAGAACTAAAATAAATTAAAATAATCTTTCAGCACACTAAAGGGCTAATTTGGAAAACCTTTTTTTTTTTTTTTACTATTTTTAAATTCTATTATGTAGAAGTGTACAGTTGTACTCTTCTGTGCCATAGAATGAAAAAGACAAAAAGAGAAACAGTTTCAAAACTAGTCCGATGTGCACCAATTAAACCCCCCTAAAAGGTATGCTTTTCAGGACACAAAGCCTGGTTCTTTATATTTGTTTCTCTTTTACAAGATACCGGTGTGCTTTTAATGGAATCCCAGAATCTCAGGGTCACTGATACACCTAGGGGACTACAAAGAAAAATAAATATTCCCCGTATTCATGGTCTATGTTGATACCAAGAAGAAGAAGAGGAGAAGGAGGAGGAAGAGGGGGAGAGGGCAGGGGAGGAGGATATTGGATTTATACCCCACCCTTCACTACCCAAAGGAGTCTTAGAGTGGCTTACAAACTCCTTTACCTTCCCCTTCCCACAACAGACACCCTATGAGGTAGGTGGGGCTGAGAGAGCTCTCTCAAGGACTGCTCTTGCGAGAACAGCTTTGAGAGAAGTTGTGACTGACCTAAGGTCACACCAGCAGCTGCATGTGGAGGAATGGGGAAGCAAAACCCGTTCTCCCAGATTAGAGTCCACTCTCTTAACCACTACACCAAACTGGGGGGACTCAAAAATGCAAAAGTCTGTTGGATTGTTCATCTCCTGTAGATCATGTTTCCATTTAGCAGCAGTCCAATGGGGGTAGACTAGGGATGGGCATGAACTGGGAAAATGCAGTTTGGGTTGCGGTTCATAGCTCGCCATGTTTGCAAACAAGGGACTGTCACAAACTTTTTGGTGCTAAATGAGCTGGTAAGGTTTGTGATCCAGTAAAATAGCCACCCAGCATGATAGAGATCCCATACTCAGAGGGGATCTCTAGCTGACTCTCCTCTACCTTCCCTACAAGTTTGGTGACAATTGGACATATGGGGTCTGAGTTACAGCCCCCCAAATAAGGTGCCCTCAGGAAAGTGCTCTATGGGGAAATAACAGGTGAAGGTTCAGGAGGTTCAGGGGTGTATAGAACAGATCCTGTGGAAGCTATAGACACCAATATCACACGGGATCTCTGGCTGACTCTCCTCTACCTGCCCTCCACGTTTTGTGAGGATTGAGGGTGATTTCTCACGAGAGCTGCCTCGCAGCACAGCGCCGTTTGCCTCAACACAAACGTGTCAATTTCACACCCCCTGCAAGCTACAGACACCAAACACACATGGAACATCACCCAGTTGGAAAGTGCACTGGAAGTGGATTGAAAGTGGATTATTTAGTGTGTGTGACTGTAGCCTCAGACTAGGATCTGGGCAATCCAGTTTCAACAGGGGCTTCCCAAAGTAACTCCATGGCAGTTTATCAGGCACCCTAGCCCATAACTCTCACAGCCCCCCCCCCCCCGGGCTGAAACACACAGGTCCCGAGCACACCCATCAACTGGGGTGTAATCTTCTACAGTTTGGTGTAGTGCTTTGGACAGCCAGTTTGGTGTAGTGGTTAAGTGCGTGGACTCTAATCTGGGAGAACTGGGTTTGATCCCCCACTCCTCCACTCACAGCTGCTGGATGACCTTGGGCAAGCCAGAGTTCTGTCAGAGCTGTTCTCTCAAGGACAGTTTTCTCAGAGCTCTCTGAAGTGGTGGATACTCCCTCGCTGGACATTTTCAAGTGGAGGCTGGACAACCATCTTTCGGGTATGTTGTACGTATGTAGGGCTATCTTTCAGCTATGCTCCTGCAGAGTGCAGGGGGTTGGACTAGATGACCTGCAAGGTCCCTTCCAACCCTAACATTCTATGATTCTACTGGCCTCCCCACTGGATCTGGCTGCTCTCCCATGAGTCAGGGCCTTGGCAGAGAGGTTGCAGGTGGGCATCACCACCAGTTTGCATCCTCTCTTCAATAAAGGGGAGTATAAGCTGGCCTGTATCTGTGACCCACTGAATGCAGAGCTCTTGCTGTGCTAAGAAGTGCGGAGCCTACCAGCCAGTAAACATGCCCAGAGGGTGGAAGAGGCTGAGGAGGAGTCACAGCCCAGCACCTCTGCTTCAAAGAGCCCAACCAGAGAGAAGCCCCATTACTGGCTGCCAGTGGTGAACTGGGAGGTCAGCAGTGGTGGGGATGGCAGACATGCAATGGTGGATGATTCGGCAGAGGTGATGGTGAGGAAGTACCTTGCCAAGTCCCCCGAGAACACCAACGCCAATCCCCTGGAGTACTGGTCACACAAGGCTGTCTTCTGGGACAACCTCTCTAGTGTGGCCATGAGCTCTGAGTCCATCCAACACACACATCCCAGCAGAGGAGAAGAGTTCATAATCAGGATGGTATAAAATGGGGGGTTTTCAGGCAAGGCATCCAGTAGCTAAGCCCCACTGCTTGGAATGAGCAAAGAGATGGGGTGGCTCACATCCCTGCGTTCACCTAACACACAACCCCCAGCATGGAAGAGATCTTCACAATCAAAATGTGGGTCTTCATTCAAGGCACCCAGTAGCTAAGCCCCACTGCTTGGAATGAGCAAAGAGATGGGGTGGCTCAGAGCCCCGTGTCCACCTAACTCCCCGAAGCCCCAGCAGTGGAGAGAAGTTCACAATCAGGAGGGTCTAAAATGTGGGTCCTCAGCCTAGGCACCTAGTAGCTTAACCCCTCTGCTTGGTGTGAGCAGAGAGACAGGGGGACTCAGAGGCCTGAGTCTACCTAACACCTAAACCCCAGCAGGGAAAAGAGTTCACAATAAGGAGGGAATACATAAATGTGTTCTGCTAGTCTGCTTTTAACAAGTTCCCCGCCTCTCTACCTTACTGCTAACAGCCAACAGAGGAGAGGGTATGGAGCTGGGCTGACATATAGTTTTCCGATCCCATGAGCAAAATGGGAACTCTGTTATTGGCAGCCAGCGGTGCCTGTTAAACTTTGGAGGCCTCCTATTGGTGTTTCCAAGGCTAGAGAATCCCCCCCCATTACTTTGGAGTTTTGTAAACAGTTTACTTGAGTGGAGACAGTCTGTCTTGAAATTTATCCATTCATGAACCGCCACTAACAGCACCAAAGTTCATGGAATATTCACACAGGTTGCCCTTCCATGAACATCGCTTCACGAAACCACAAACTGGCCAAAATTTGTGATGAACTTTAGTTTGTGCCCCAGTTTGTGCCCATCCCTAAGGAGGACCAAGATTCAACTGCAAAATGTGCCCTAGTAGGATTTCCCTAATGGGAATGTACAGCCCCATACCCAACAATGTAGCTGGGGGTCAGACTGGATACTTCTCTGAATGTTTATCACAACATGAATATATGCACACAAGTGGATACATGCACTTTTGTATGCGGCAATGGAATTTCTACACAGAAGGCTATTTCTGCCCGGAGATATCCCTTGCTAGATGAGTGCATGTGTTTCTAATGTAATGGTCAACGGAGAAACAAATGCAACCCTATTGTCAAATAAAGGCACAGGGAATTCTGTTCCATTTGCCTTCCAGTCATAGATGGAACTGCTTGTTTTTCTTACAAAGCTCTGAACAATAATGCTCAGCAGAGTCCAGAAAACAGCTGCATGATCCTCCATGAAACAAAGCCAGATAGATTGAATGCAATTATTTGCTCTTGTACTTCAACTGTGGAAGGCCAAGCAATGAAAATAAAATGCTTGACATGCCCCCCCAGAGAAGAATCTAAGGAAGCAAAAAAATCTTGAAGACGCATATGAGGAGCCCTATCTTGTGGCACTGCCAACAAACACAAGGAATGGGGTATACAATCTTCTCTGTTGGGTTGGCATAATGAAATTTCAGCTCTGAATGCCGAATAAGCAACTTGACCATCCCAGAGAAGACAGAATCCCTATAAGGACTAATTCCATTAACTGTTTGTGATCTTGAGAGCCAGTGTGGTGTAGTGGTTAGAGTCTCAGACTAGGATCTGGAAGACAAAGGTCCATGCTGCCAAGGAAGCTGGCTAGGTGACCTTGACATAGTTGGACACTCTCAGCCTGACCTACCTCCCAGGGTTCTTTTACGGATAAAATGGAGGAGAGAAGAACAATGTAGGCTGCTTTGGGTCTCCTCCACGGGGAGAAGCATGGTATAAATCAAGTAAATAAAATCATAAATAAATACATCATTATGGTTGGTCTCATACCAGCTGTTTCCCTCGAAGATGAAGATTGGATTTATACCCTGCCCTTCACTACCTAAATAAGTCTCAGAGCAGCTTACAATCTACTGGGCATGCTGAAGGTCCCAAGCTCAATGCTGGTGTCCCCAGATAGTAGGTGATGTGAAAGACCTCACCCCCGAGACCCTGGAGTGCCGCTGCCAGTCCGAGTAGTCAACACTGACCTCAATGGACCAGTAGTCTGATTCAGTACAGAGCAGCTGCATGTGTTCACATGCCTTCAAGGAGCTGAGTCATGCAAACAGACCATCTCCTGGGACTGTGGCTAAGCATTGGGTGTGAGTCTTTGATGCTATATGATATGAGAGATGGAGTGTGCTAAGGATCTGATCAGCAGTACCATGGATGAGCTTGCCTGGGGAACTCGCCACCCAAACATAAGTGAGGGCAAACTTTTACAGTCTAACATGGCTATCCTACTGGAATTTGTTCTTTAAGGTATGTCTTGGGTCCTATTTGCCACTGCCAACGCTCTTATCACATCCAACCAGAAGAGTGAAGAACTGCCTACAACAACCCAATGGTACAGAAGAATCTGGGATTTTTTTTTTATAATGGACAAAATCTCTGACCAGTTGTCATCTATGGACACTCAGCATGATCACTCTATTTTTTTTATCAATGGTTACCCTTCCTAGATCATATGGCTGACAAAAATGATACAGATGTGTCTATTCCAACAAAGTATAGCTTTCTAGCAATACTGTAATATGATTTGTTTAATCTTTTGTTTATTATTATACTATAGGAAAATTTGTATAGCCTTATCTATTGGGATGTTTCCCTTCATATCACCTTCCTTGGTAAACGTACCTGTTGTATTATGTGTTTATGCAACTGTTACCGCTTTCTAGAATGCGACTGTATATAAAAGGATTAATAATTGTTGAATATTTTGTTCTGTAATGTTATTTATGTTAAGCAAAATCCTAAATAGAACGTTCTTAAAAAGGAATGTCTTGTGAACACAACCCACCTCCTCTTTTAAAGAAGAAACCCTGCACTGCCTTTTCAATTATTTTCTCTGTTAGTTTCAACTATTTCAACAAGTGATGCTCTGTATTCTTGGTGCTGGGGAGGGCAACAGGGGGAGGCTGGTGGATTTCCTGATGGCACCTGGTATTTTTGGCCACTGTGTGACAGAGTGTTGGACTGGATGGGCCATTGGCCTGATCCAACATTGGCTTCTCTTATGTTCTTATGGTACAGATAGGAACTCTCGGTCTGGGGCAAGTGATGCTCTGTACTCTTGGTGCTTGGGGGGGGGCAACAGTGGGAGGGCTTCTAGTGTCCTGGCCCCACTGGTGGACCTCCTGATGGCACCTGATATTTTTGGCCACTGTGTGACAGAGTGTTGGACTGGAGGGGCCATTGGCCTGATCCAACACTGGCTTATCTTGTGTTCTTATGTTCTTATTTTTGATATTTTAATAAACTGCTTTAGGGGTAAAAGGGGGATAAAATGTCTGAATAAATAAAAATTTAGCTCCACCCTTCAAATAGCTGACAGCATGAATAATATGATTAAAAGCAGATATATATTCAATAAGCAATAAAACCCAGTTCGCCCCCTTGCCCTTCCCAAACTGCATACGGTCCACATACACGATTCCTTCAGCCAGGTACTCTCCTATCTTAAAGCACCTTAGATGAAAGCTATTTCTGAAGACTAGGAGGAGGTGGGGATGGGTGGGACCTTCCTTACATAGGGTTGCCAGCAGTTTTGCCTCTAAGCTGAGTTAGTGTGAGCTAGCTCACAGTTTTTTAGCCTCCGCCTCACACATTTTTGTCTTAGCTCAGGAAGGATGGCTCCAAAGGAAACTAATCTATGCAGCAGCCAAATCGCTCACTCACAACTTTAATGCCAGGAGCTCACAAAGTAGAATCTTTGCTCACAAGACTCCACAGCTTAGAGGGAGCATTGGTTGCCAGCCTCCAGGTGGGGCCTGGAGATCTCCCAGAACTACAACAGATCTTGAGCTGACAGAAATGAGTACCTGTGGAGGAAATGGCTATTTTGGAGAAGGGAAGGGAAGATAAGGATTTACACCCCACCCTTCACTACCCAAAGGACTGTCTCAGACCGATTTCACACAAGAGCTGCGCCACGGTCGTGCCTCCCTTTCCCCCACTTTTATTGGTCAATTTCCCACTCGACGCCATGAGGCCGCATTTTGACCCACGGCTTTGCCCGATTTTCCCTGCAGTTTCGTGATCCTCAAAAAACAGGATCACGAAACTGCGGGAAAAATTGGGCGAAGCCACGGGTCAAAATCAGCCGTGCGGCTTCGGGTGTGAAACTGACCAGTAGAACCGGGGCAAACAGCGGCGCAACAGCGAGGCAGCTCTAGTGTGAAATCAGTCTTCATTTAATTGCATGAAAAAGCCAGTGTGGGGTAGTGGACAGAATGTCTGATTGGGGTCTTTGAGCCCCAAGTTCAAATCCCTACTCTGCCATAGAAGCCCACTGGGTGATCTTGGGCCAGTTATACTTGCTAAGTCTAACTTACTTCACAGGGTTGTTGTGAAGATAAAATGGAGGGCAGGATAGTGACATAAGCTGTTTGGGTTCCCCCCCACTGGGAAGTAAAAGAAATAAATATTGGAAGGTTGACTCTATGACATTATAACCTGCTGAAGTTCCTCCCCTCCCCAAAACCCATCTTCCCCAAAGGATTTCCCAGACCAGAGATGACATCCCTGTTCTTACCCCTTCAGAACTGCACAACACCAGTAACGAAAAAGCCTCCAGAACAGGTTGCCGACAGGTGAGCCAACTGCGCACTCAAGAAAGGAAGATGTTTAAACTGATTCCTGCAGACTCCATGTCATGTCTCATACTTGTCAGCAAGCTGCCATAAGGTGGTGTGTTCTTTTCTCCATATTACATTGTGCTCTGTCCATCCCCCCATGTATCCTCCTGTGTAGGTGTTTACTGTCTTTTGCTTGCTGAATGTGCGGAACTGCTCAAGGTCAACCAGCTGGAGGTGGGATGGAGTTATGGCGTTGCTTTGCTCATTATGTATCTCATGCCTGAGAACTGAACTTGTGTTTATGTTGTAGAGCCGTTGTGTTCCCAAGGAATTGGGCGCTAGTTTTATCTGCCTTCCCACCAGCGGGAATTGGACTCATTGGTCCTAACCTGGTTCACGTTCCTTTATTATGTTTCCCTATGGGGTCTGTAGTCATTCCTAACAATTCTTGTGTTCCTGATCTAACCATCACTTTATAATAAATTTAACTTTGTTCTTCAAACGTGGATTTATTTCGAATGCATGGGGAATCGGACAATACTGTTCCTGAAGGTCTCCAGGAGTCCCCTTCCCTGCGGAGCATGGGCCGCTGCATCAGAAGGAGGAATGACAGAAAGAGGAACTCCACTGGAACTCCACTGTACTCTAACTCCATCTCTAGTACTATAGATAGAATCCACCCAATAAAAGTTCTACAGCTGTATGCACTGGCATTAACTTGCTCTAACAATAATCTACGTTGTTGCGTTTCCAAGTGAGAGTTAAATTCCTGTTCATCTTCTCTCAAGAACTACAGAAATGACACTGAACCCTTCACCTACGCACTGCAATGAATGCGGCAGTCACGCAAAAATCTATCGCGTCTCAGAACCTTTGGGGATGAATACACAAAGTACTGGAATGGGCCAAAACCTGGAGTGTATGAAAAGCTTTTAGTACGATGTGTGCCTTTTGACTCAGAGACATAAATTTCTGTCCTTTCCTTTGTGCATATTGTACAATAGTGAATGTACCAGAGATACTTCAGGAGACAGAAGTGCTTGTTCTATCTTCTGGTTTTCTCAGTGGCTATGCAGGTCTTTCACGTAAACAAGTGCTTATTTCATGACAAATGTCTCCTCTGAGTGCTGAAAAGTAACAAACTCCAATTATCTAAACTGAGGTATCATACAGAGGCCCAATCTAAGCAAGACGTCAGGTCCTCCATGATTACCCTCCTTGTTCCTACATTCTTAATATCCTTTCCTCCATTTTCCTAGATAAGCTCATACCTCTTTTCCAAGACTCTGAACAACACTCTCCAACATATACAGGGTCAACTTTCTACAGATTTTCAGATGCTACAACGACACTTACTGGGAGCCTGCCAACCATGAAGATTATGGATGTCAGCCTCCAGGTGGGACCTGGGGGGATCCCCTGGAATTACAGGTCATCTCCAGTCCGCAGAGATCAGCTCCCCTGGAGAAAATGGATGCTTTGGAGGGTGAACTCTTATGGCATCGTACCCCACTGAAGTCCCAGTCTTTCCCAGGCTCCATCCCCAAATCTCCAGGAGTTTCCCAACCTGGATCTGGAAACCTTACTGCTCCATCCTCTGCAGGTGGCCAGGGGGGACCTGGCAATCGTTTCAGAGAGTTGCCATGTTGGTCTGCAATAGAACAGCTACTTCTTCACCCAAAGAGTGATGAACACATGGGATTCACTGCCACAGGAGGTGGCAGCGACTTCAAGCATGGACGGCTTCAAGAGGGAATTGGATAAACATATGGAGCAGAGGTCCATCAGTGGCTATTAGCCAGAAGGTATAAATGGGAACTCTCAGTCTGGGGCAATGGATGCTCTGTATCCTTGGTGCTGGGGGGGGACAACAGTGGGAGGCCTCCTAGTGTCCTGGCCCCACTGCTGGACCTCCTGATGGCACCTGGTATTTTTTGGCCACTGTGTGACAGAGTGTTGGACTGGATGGGCCACTGGCCTGATCCAACATTGGCTTCTCTTATGTTCTTAGCTATATTCAAGTCCAGTAGCACTGACCAACAAGTTTTTTTGGAGGTATAAGCTTCTGAGAGTCAAAGATCCATGATGAAGGTATTTGACTCTCAAAAACTTGTATCCCTCAAACCTTGTTGGTCCCTAAGGTCCTACTAGACTTGAATCTATCAGCCATGAGTAACGGGAGCATGGACCACCTGCAGTCCTCCTACTATGAGAATTAGCCATGTTGTGGGAACAGGGGCAACACAGATGTTTACCATGTTCATACAGCTTCAGTATATGAAGAAGAAGAAGAAGAGAAGAGATTGGATTTATGCCCTGCCCTTCACTCGGCGTCTCAGAGCAGCTTACAAACATCTTTCCCTTCCTCTCCCCACAGCAAACACCCTGTGAGGTAGGTGGGGCTGAGAGAGCTCTGAGAGAACTGTCCTTGAGAGAATGGCTCTGACAGAACTATGGCTTGCCCAACGTCATCCAGCAGTTGCACGTGGAGGAGTGGGGAATCAAACCCGGTTCTCCCAGATTAGAGTCCATGAACTTAACCACTACACCAGTTGCATTTTTTATGCAACATCACAGGACCCATTTGAAAACAAGTATCAACATTATGCCGCCTTCTCTCCCGAATGGTTCCACAATTGACACCCAGTCAGTTGCACTGCCATTGCTATCATTTATAGCGGTGGTTCTAGATGCCATGCAGAAATATCTGCCGTTCTCCAGTTCTCTCCGTCTCGGCAACTAATCTGTTGAGATTTCCTATCTTTTCTGCTGCTGTAGAATAGAAGCGGTCCAGGCTAGCCTGATCTTATCAGATCTTGGGAGTTAAGCTAGTATTTTGATGGGAGGCCTCCAAGGAAGAGCAGGGTCATGACGTAGAGGCAGGCAATGGCAAACCACCTGTGAATGTTTCTTTCTTTGAAAACCCGATGGGGTCACCATAAATCAGCTGTGACTTTACAGCACTTTGCACCAGAATAGAACCATAGCTACGGGAGCGTCTCCTCCGTTATGTCCCCAGGAGAGCTTTGCGCTCCTTAGACAGCAATCTACTGGTGATCCCTGGCCGTAAAGACATCCGGATGTTCTCAACAAGAACCAGGGCCTTTTCAGTCCTGGCCCCAGCCTGGTGGAACTCTGCCAAATTCCATCAAAGCCCTGATCTGATGCTATTCCACAGGGCCTGCAAGGCAGAGACGTTGGTTGAGGACAGCGACGGTTCCATCTTGGCTGGCACCCTCCACGTTCCCTGTTGTCTATATCTGTTTTGCCCTCCTCCCCCCTGTCCACGAAGTAGCCGACAGTGGGAGTTGGACGGAGGATTGGTTATTCGCCATCCGTCTGTTTTTAACATTGTCCTAAGGTTTTAATTAATTTTATCTTGTTTTATCTCTGGTTGTACATCGCCCAGAGCCCTGCAGTAGCAGGGGTGGGGCGATTCATAAATATAATAAAAATGAATAAATAAGTTAGTAATTTCCCATGGTTTGGATGATCTTGGCACCACTGTTCTGGTTGAAAAGGGGCACAGAGGCATAACACTGTTGACGTCAGTGATCAGAGCAGTTGCTATCGAGGAAGGAAAATCTGTGTATCCTTCTTCCTTTGGCAAGTCCTCCATCAGCTGGTGTGCCTATGTGGGTGCAGAGACAGTGGACCCCACCAGAAGCACTGGGCCCCAGCAGCTGATCCCTCTCAAAGTATGTTGACGCTGGACCTGGCTGAATGTCTCCAGCTAGCTAGGAGCCGGAGGAATTTGGAGGCTTGTTGTCCTAATAAGTAAACCATAGCTCATACGTTATATCAAAATGAGCTCATGCTAAGGTCAGACCAGAACCAACAGGTTGAAATTAAATCCGAAGAGTTTTCGGCTAAACATTAGAAAGAACTTCCTGACA
>NW_015167602.1:113208-131510 GCF_001447785.1 Gekko japonicus
TGAAGACTGCAATCATGTCCCCTCTAATCCTTCCCTTTCCCAGGCTAAACATACCCAACTCTTTCAGCCTTTCCTCATAAGACTTGGATTCCAACCCTCTCACCATCCTGGTTGCCCTCTTCTGGACACGCTCTATCCTTCTTTGGAGGTTTTCAAACAGAGACTAGATGGCCACCTGACAGCAATGCTGATTGTGTGAACTTAGGCAGATCCTGAGAGGGAGGGCAGGGTGGGTTACCTCAGTGCTTAGTTCTTGTGGCCCGTTCTTACATGCCCAGGGAAATGCTGGCTGCCACTTCGGGGTCAGGAAGCCATTTTTCTCCAGGCCAGTTTTGGCCAGGGATGCTGGAGGGTTTTTTTTTGCTATCTTCTGGGCATGGAACAGGGGGTCACTGGGGGGTGGGTGGGAGGTATTTGTGAATTTCCTGCACTAGACTAGATGACCCTGGAGATCCCTTCTAACTCGATGAGTCTATGATTCTGTGACTATATATATACTTGTATCCAAATCCTGCATACTGAGCTCTTCCAGGTCAGATGCAAACTGCCCTTTCATTGTTCTGTTGGCAAAACCACCATCAATTGCACAAATGCTTCGTGGAAGCTAACTGTGTATGTCCACAGCAGGGAAACTCCCTGCTGCTTGCTGCCTGAAGAGCTAACGCGTACCCAGAAGAATGGAGTTAATGAAAATGTTTAGGATATCAAATCTGGCACCGGGGATCTTTAGAAATGCACTTACCTATTGAGCAGGAGTGAACAATGCAATCTGTTTTCAGAGAAGGGGTTGGGGAAGGAGCTGCTCGGATGAAATTTCTCCCCACAGGTTAGCTCGAGGCACAA
The DNA here is from genome assembly GCF_001447785.1 of Gekko japonicus. NCBI lineage: Eukaryota > Metazoa > Chordata > Lepidosauria > Squamata > Gekkonidae > Gekko > Gekko japonicus. The sequence continues at coordinate 114,052 of NW_015167602.1, forward strand.
TACAAACAGAAACCGGCGAGCCCAAGAAAATCACTCTGATGATTGCAGCACCAAAGGCATCGCTGTGTTTTCCTCGGTCTTTGTACTGAATAGGCCTAATTTACGTGGTGAAATGGTACCCCAAATTGCAACGTTGGTGCGCTAATTTTACTAGGCATAAAAGTGACCCAAAACTGTTTCTTATATATTAATGATCGGCCACACCAGTTTTCTTAAGACTTTTGAAACTTTCCCCGTTTTGAAATGATTATACAGCAGAAGAGAGAATTGAGTCGACTGTAACTGGGATCCTTACTTGGTCTGTGTAAACTAGAGGAATTTGGCCCCTTTGGACTTCCATGTAAAATGAATGAACAGAACGTAATGAAAGTAATCTTGACACAAAGGCTTGAGGTCTGCTGGGAGGTTGGGCTTTCTGAGCCTGCATTCTCCACTGAACAATTACTCCGGACAGAGCCTTTTTGACCATGTCCCCGTGACTGCCAGTGGCTTTCTGGCTCCCACTCTTTTGGCCCACTGACAAACCAGGAAAACCTTTTTGTTTCAGAAAACAGGCATTGATTCTACCACTGTTATTCCTGTGTCCTCTTTGCATTTATTTATGCATTGTCTACATGGCTGCTAGAAGGCAAGATCTGTTGGATTTTATGATTATTGCTGATTTCCTCTCTATTATAACTATGTGCTTTGCCTCCTGCCTCTGTCTGCATGTTTGCTGAGAGTAGCAATAAGGTGAGGTCATGAAGAAGAAGGAGGAGGAGGAAGAGGAGATTGGATTTATACCCCGCCCTTCGCTACCCAAAGGAGTCTCGGAGCGGCTTACAATCTCCTTTCCCTTCTCCACCCCACAACAGACACCTTGTGAGGTAGGTGGGGCTGAGAGAGCTTTTTTGAGAACTGCCCTTGAGAGAACAGCTCTGAGAGAACTTAAGACTGACCCAAGGTCACACCAGCAGCTGCATGTGGAGGAGTGTGGAATCAAACCTGGTTCTCCCAGATTAGAGTCCATGCTCCTAACCACTACACCCAACTGGCTCTCTGTGGTGGAGAGAATTCTTTTTTAGAACAGGCACATTCAGAGACTTCCAATCATGTGTTTGTAATATTATTCAACTTGCTGTCATGTCCTCAGTGTAGGGTTGCTAGGCTGATCCTGGCAACTAGTGGGAGTGGTGGTGGGGAGGGACATGAGGCCACAGGTGGTGTTGGTGGTTACACCATAGAGTTATTGGGAATTCCTAGAGCCACGCAGTGTCATTTCCAGGTTGTACCCAGAAGTGACATACTGCTGCAGACGCTGGTGATGGTTTTGTTTTGTTTTGTTTCTCCCTCTGACACTCTGGGCAATGGAGACAACCCGCAGGAGACCTCCTGCCCTAGCAGGCGGTCTGGTAACACTAGCTCAGTGAGTCACAGTCGATCCTGGGTCAGGAAACAGCCTGACAGTTAGAACAGCAAGTGCCAGCGAGTGGTTTTTATTGTTTTGAAAATGCAAACATTTAAAAATGTAAACAAAATCTGCATAAATAGAAGCATTATTATTGAAACGGGTTGAAATTAAATCAGAAGAGATTTCAGCTAAAAATGAGGAAGAGCTTCCTGACAGAGCACTTCCTCAGCGGAACAGGCTTCCTCAGGAGGTGGTGGGCTCTCCTCCTTTGGAGGTTTTCAGACAGAGGCTAGATGGCCATCTGACAGCAATGCGGACTCTGTGACCTTAGGCAGATCTCGAGAAGGGAGGGCAGGTGAAGGGTTGCCTCAGTGCCTAGTTCTCGAGGCCCTTTCTTACACACCAGGGAAATGCTGATCACCACTTTGGGGTCAGGAAGCAATCCTGGAGTTGTTGTTGTTTATTTGGTCATCTTCTGGGTGTGGAACAGGGGTCACTGCGGGTGTGGAGGGAGAGGTATTTGTGAATTTCCTGCATTGTGCGGGGGTTGGACTAGATGACCCTGGAGTTCCCTTCCAACTCTATGATTCCATGATTCTATTTTCAAAGTGAATGAATACTAGTACATGGAGTTAAGGGTGGAATTTAGTGTGGTGGGACGCGAGCGTCGAGCACTATTTATTTAATCATTTATTAGAAGGTTCATTTTAGCAGATGGCTTGTGCAACTGCTTATCATGTAACTAAATAATTGCCCTCATTAATATAGCACCATTATCCTCAACCCATTATAGTAACCAGCAGCAGCAGTAACCTGTGAGACAATAGCAGCTATAACTTATCATACCCTCCACCAAGTGCATATAGATCACCTAAACACTGAACCCGAGTGTAAATCACAAAAATCAACTAAACCTATCGATGCACAAAACTGCCAAGGCTAGGTGCCAGGTCAGCAGCTATGGTGAACCATCAGTTCCGGGGAGGTCCCAGAGGAAGTCACCCCCTATATTGACTACTGACCTCATCTCTGGGGACACACAGAAAGGGGCCTGTGCTTGTGATCTTCACAGGCGCTCATATGGTAGTGGTTTATGACTGCCTTGGACCCATGCTGCCTCTGAGCTCTGGAGTCCTGTGAGCAATAATCCTACTTTGTGAGTTACTGGCATTCAAGTTGTGAGCGAGCGATTTGGCTACTGCATCAATTTGTTTGCTCGGGAGCAGTGTTCCCTCTAAGCTGAGTTAGAGTGAGCTAGCTCACAGTTTTTTAGCCTCCGGCTCACACATTTTTGTCTTAGCTCAGGAAGGATGGCTCCAGAGCAAACTAATTTATGCAGTAGCCAAATCACTCACTCACAACTTTAATGCCAGTAGCTCACAAAGTAGAATTTTTGCTCACAAGACTCCACAGCTTAGAGGGAGCATTGCTCTGTGTTAGCCGAATTGCTCTTTAGGAGAGACAATTGGAACAGTTTAAATCGGGATTCTGGTCTATGTCTACGAAGGGTGGGCTGTGCCGGTGCGTTTCAATGAAGAGACAGAGACTGGAGTAAAATGAACTTAATTTACTGAAGATTCACTCAAAACACACAATAAACATTCAAGCATACAAGAACTAAGAAAAGCAGTTAGATTTTGGACAGCACAGTTGCATTAGCAGGTGGTCGTTGGTGGGGAATTATATTTACCTTCGGCGAGGCGCGGCTCCAAAAACATCCAGTTGGGAGGTGGGTAAGGAAGGGGAAAAAATGGTGGAAGCACGTGTACTAGACCAGCTAATAACACGTGTAGGGGGTCTTAGCTGCAGACTAAGACACAGCGAGATGCGGAGTTGGTACAGGAAGGAGGCCAAGAGAGGGGCAGCAGAAGTAAAGGGGGCACTGGTAAGGGAGAAGGCTGGCTGGCTGGCTGGCTCTGTGCGCTATGTTTTAAACCCTCTTTCGAGGAGGCGGAGGTGGGCCCAAGCGGATTACTAGATGGCCCTGCCCCGGGGGTCAAGGATTGGTCAAGGGGTCAATATTCAAACTATTGATTAACTGCAGGGAGGAACCTTGGGCGGGGGCAGGTTGTACGTGCTGGAGACCTCGTGTTGATGAGTCATCTCAAGGCTTGTGGACTAGATCCTCTATTGTTGTCTTGCAGAGAGGAATCTTTAACATAAGCCATTTTAGTTGGAGACAAGGTGGCTGGGCTTACTAATTAGTTTCTGTGTTTGTTGTAGAGTTCATGTTTGCTTTCACATGATGAGCTTGAAGACTCTGGGGCCCGGCTGGATCGATGTAAATCATTCCTTGCAGCTGACATCGTCTCTGGGTGCCCTCAAGTTGAACCCTTCTATTCCACAGTCACTTTATTTAGCCCTTGCATCAAACTTTATTCAACATTCTCATAGTCCAATAAAAGCCATATAAAACCTCATTTCCTAACATCTGGAGCCCTCCTTCCTGAGCGATGATAAAAAAACAACAACGTGTGAGCTGGAGGCTAAAAAAACTGTGAGCTAGCTCACGCCAACTCAGCTTAGAGGGAACACTGCCTTGGACTCCTTGGGACGAGGGTTGTCTTCTGCCCCTTCCCAGTGGGTGTTGGAACAGTGACAGCTCGAGCCTGTGAGAGCTCTTGTTTTAGGAGAGCCCGCCCTTCACTGGCTCCTTTCCTGTCCAGCACTTTTGCCCATGGAATGATTCTCATCATGCTTCTGAGTTTATCCAAGTCTGCCCTACTGAGATCTTATATCCATCCCTGTGGAGAACCTTCTTTGAGAGGAAAAAGATCTCAATAGGATCTCAGAGCCTTCACTTCCACTCCCTCATGACTACATTGAGGCCATTGAACTTTGGTCACATTATGAAGGGACGAGAGTTACTGGAAAAGACAATAATGCCAGGGAAAAGTGGCAAGAAAAGAGGAAGACCCACCATGAGATGGATTGACTCGATCAAAGGAGCCACAAGGGCCCTCTGTTTGCATGACCTGAGCAAGGCTGTTAATGATAGGACGTTCTGGAGGTCATTCATTCATAGAGTCGCCATAAGTTGGAAGTAACTTGACGCCACCTAATACACATACAGTGAGTTGGCAGAGATCCCCTTTTGGAGCCTGACAGGTTAGAACAGTAAATCTCCCTCCTATTGGCTGCCAGACCAACCTCATTTCCTTCTTTGATCGAGTGACAAGCTCACTGGATCGAGGGAATGCCGTTTATGTTGTTTACCTGGATTTCAGTAAAGCTTTTGACAGGGTTCCCCATGATGTTCTGAAGGGTAAACTAAAGGACTGTGGACTCGGCTCTAGGATAGTTAGGTGGATAGGTTGGAGAACCGCACTGAATGAGTAGTTGTCAACGGCATTTCATCTGAATGGAGGGAAGTGTCCAGGCAGGTGCCACAGGGCTTGGTTCTGGGCCTGGTACTTTTCAATGTTTTTATAAATGATCTGGATGAGGGTGTAGAGGGGCTACTCATTAAATTTGCAGACGACACCAAATTGTGAGGATTAGCGAACACACCAGAAGATAGAGATAGAATTCATTGAGATCTGGAGAAGTGGGTGGATGCGAACTAGATGCAATTTAACAAGGATAAGTGCCGAGTTCTACATCTGAGGAACATGCAAACTGGATAGGGGATACACTTCTGAGCAGCAGTATGTGTGAACAAGATCTTGGGGTACGGGTGGAGCATAAGTTAAATATGAGCAGCCAGTGTGATGCAGCAACAAAAAAGGCTAATGCGATCTTGCAGTGTATCAACAAAGGCATAACATCCAAATCACAAGATGTCATAGTCCTGCCGTACACGGCTTTGGTCAGGCAGCACTTGGAGCATTGTGTGCAGTTCTAGAGGCCTCAATTCAAAAAGGATGTGGACAGAATGGAGCGGGTGCAGAGGAGAGCGACAAGGAAGTTCAGGGACCTGGAGACCAAGGCCTATAAGAAAAGGCTGAGGGACTTGGGAATGTTTAGTCTGGAGAAGAAGAGGCGGAGAGGGGACATGATGGCTCTCTTTAAGGATTTGAAGAGTTGTCCCTTAGAGGAGGGCAGGGAGCTATTCCTGTTGGCAGCAGAGGAGAGGACTCGCAATCATGGGTTTAAATTAATGGTGGGAAGGTACCAGCTGGATATTAGGAAAAACGTTTTGACAGTCAGAGTTGTGCAGCCATGGAATCAGCTGCCTAGGGAGGTGGTGAGCTCCCTCTCCCTGACAGTCTTTAAGCAGCGGCTGGACAAACACTTGTCAGGGATGCTCTAGGACAGTGATGGTGAACCTTTTAGAGACTGAGTGCCCAAACTGCGACCCAAAACCCACTTATTTATCGCAAAGTGCCAACATGGCAATTTAACCTGAATACTGAGGTTTCACTTCAGAAAAAACAACTCACACATTAACTTAAGATGATCCAAACAAAGTAAGGAAACCAATCCCAAACGCTTTCATTTACTTAAAATTATTTGGCAGAGAATTCGACACTTTAATGATGGTCTGGGCCTGGCTGGGGCGATGGCACACGTGCCCACAGAGAGGGCTCTGAGTGCCACCTCTGGCACCCGTGCCATAGGTTCGCCACCACTGCTCTAGGCTGATCCTGCACTGAGCAGGGGGCTGGACTAGATGGCCTGTATTGCCCCTTCCAACTTTGTGATTCTAGGGCCCCTGCCACACGGCAGGGAAAACACAGGGATCCCCTGAGCCGCGGCGCGGCGCTCCCCGGCACGATCAGATGCCAGGGAGGAAGAGTTGGATGGGAGGGGGAGGCTGCCGAACTGCGCATGCTCGAGCATGCGCAGTACAGCCGGGGCACGAGATGCGCCGGTGCAAGGACGCACCAGCCGATCCCACGGCCCGGCTTGAGGTGCTCTACTCGAAAGAACCACCTAGGTAGGTGGTTCTTTTTTAGTGCAGGTTTTTGTCGGGAGGGACGGATCGGGGACGGCCAGGCAACGATTCCCAGATGTTGCCATGGGATCGCGCCCATTTGCTCCGCCCCCGTTCTGTCCCGCTCCCGGCCCAAAACGCCTCATATGAACAGGGCCTATGATTCTATTTTGGAAAGCAAATGTAGGGCCCTTTCGCCACAAACCTCATCCCTTTGACTGAGCACCAGAGCTTGTGGGAAGAAAGAAAGGCATAGTATAGGCATGATGGGCAAGTTAATGATACCTCAGCTTAAGGAAGATTCCTAGAGTGTCAGATGTCACTTCCAGGTTCAAACATAATCCTCCCCTCCACTTTCTCCCACTGTGACAATAAGCATCGGTGGGAAAGTGAGTGGCTTAGCAGGCGTTTGGATAAAGTCCCACCCCCTTTTCTACCACTGTGCCAATCAGCAGGCCTGGTGACCCTACTTGGAAAGGAGGAAACCAATTTCCTCTGACTTCCCTATATTCTGATTCATATGGATCCCCTCCCCACACACAATACATTTGAAAAAGTCTTTCCCCCCCATTAAAAATAATCTGACAGGAAAGATTACAGAAACGTTTTCCCACAATAGGATGAAGGATGCTAGGCGCTCTCTACGGGCTTGCACTATATCTTTGCTTTCATGGGCAGCATCTGTTCCACTATTCTAAATATATCCTAGGCCGAAACAGTACAGTAGCCTCCAAGATTTCAAACCTTTAGGGAGGACACTTGTGCAGGCAGTCCAGCTTCATTCGAGGTGAACAGCCGCCAACTGTTCTTAAGAGGGCTTTCTGGCAGACCCCACACACTTTGCATTAGTCCAGCACATGACTGTCAGTCTGGGGATTTGAAAGAGAGGAAAGAACATTAGAAGGATTAAAATTGCTACTTAATAGGGCTGTAGCACAGCAGGAGGCTGTTCTCACAAGTTTATCAGTATATGGTAAGAGGCACAACAAAGGAAGATGCATGCTGTGCAGTCCTAAAACAGAGTTGTCCCCTTTTAAACCCGTTGATTTCCACTTAGGATGCCCTGTTGGAGAATGCAGGAGGTCTACTCAGCATCTCACTCAGGTATATGCAATGGGGCTTGCTCCACAGGAAGGACTGTACTGTTCATTTCGTTGATTATCTGGAAGACCCATGAGAGGATAAGAACATAAGAACATAAGAGACGCCAATGTGGGATCAGGCCAAAGGCCCATCCAGTCCAACACTCTGTGTCACACAGTGGCCAGAAATACCAGTGCCATCAGGAGGTCCAGCAGTGGGGCCAGGACATTAGAAGCCCTCCCACTGTTGACCCCCCCCCCCCAAGCACCAAGAAGACAGAGCATCACTTGCCCCAGAGCCCCTATCTATACCTTGTGGCTAATATCCACTGATGGACCTCTGTTCCATATGCTTATCTAATTCCCTTTTGAAGCCATCCATGCTTGTAGCCGCCACCACTTCCTGTGGCAGTGAATTCCATGTGTTAATCACTCTTTGGGTGAAGAAGTACTTCCTTTTAGCCGTTCTAACCCGACCGCTCTGCAGTTTCATGGAGTGCAGCCAAGTTATATATTTATATATCCTTTGTCTTTCTCAAGATTAGCCCTTCTCGTGCTAAGCCTGGAAGTGTGCAGAGCCCCCACAACTTGGTTTTAATTTTTCTCTCTTTTGGCAGAAGACAGGCAGGAAGGGGAATGTTGGTTGCTCTCAAACATCACCCTATACTGTCAATTGCTCTGACAAGTACCCAGCCACCAAAGATTTTAAAATGCAAATGAGTTTCACAGTGGAAGACAATGAAATAGCCCGTTCACCCCTTAGCTGGAATCTGAAACTTAGAAGCTGAAAGAAACTTGGGATACGAGAGGCTAGATGGTATCTTCCTGGAGAACAAAGGAAGGGAGAAGGGGCAAGCAGAGGAGATAAATTCGCTTTGCACGGAGGGAATGGGATCTATTTTGGCTTATTTCAACTGGGGTAGTTGTACCTTTTCTTTGTATTTCTTGCTGGATCCATTGCTGTGAAAGAGATTATGTAGAGACTTTTCTTTCCCAATAAATCCTTTTCTATTTTAAAAGCTGGTAGTTGATTTCCAGAAGACATAGGCCTCCACCAAACATGCCATCAAAACAATTGTCAGGGTAAGGGAGGTGGTTGGTTGCTACAGTGCTGTTTCCCTAGGAATGTACTGGTGTGGTAAGCCATCTCCTCAGTAACCAGCCATTGGTTTGCAGAAGACACAAGCACTAGGCAGGACCTTTAAAGGGCAACACAGAAGGAAGGCTAGGAGTGCTGGCCCTCTTGGTGGGAATTTCTGACCAGCTGGTGGCACTGTACTGAAGGAGAACCCTGAGAAAACACCTTTGAGAGTCAGGTGGATTTGGGAGAACAGTGCAACACCATGGGAAGACTCAGGGGACCACCGAGTCTTTGGAGGTTGACACAAAAAAGGGCTCATGGGTCAAAGGGCAAACTTCCATGAAAGTTACTTTTTAAAAAGTAAAAGCCTTGTAGATTTGTAGTTCCTGCAGAAACGTCTCCTAATTTTGAGGGGTTTTTTTTTTTTTGGCCTTCTGCAAAATAGCATTTTATAGATGGAAAAGCATTGGGCTATTATTCAATCAATGTCTGTTTGTACTCATTATTGGCCTTACTCATTACTAAGACTGTGAGTTGTAATCGATGTATCAACGTTTTAGCTGATTAATCAGCAGGGGGTAGAATTAATTGGAAAGAGCAGATTTCAAAATATAGGGCTGTGTGTTAAAGACATAGTTGTTTATTTTGGCAGCTGATTCAGTTGTGATATGCTCCTGAAGCAGCGAACAAAACAGAAGACGTCAACGATTGCTTTCCTTCTAACCAAGGGTGGACTGATCATTTAGGCCACTGTCCTAGAGCATGAGTAATAGACAGAAACAAGCAGCGCCAAGCCCCAGTAAGTCTGCCAGTGATTCAGTGATACAGATACCAAAAGAGAAAAAAAATTCTCCCTCTCCCAAAATACTAGAACTTGAGGGCCAGTTTGGTGCAGTGGTTAAATGCGCGGACTCTAATCTGAGAGAACCGGGTTTGATTCCCCACTCCTCTACTTGCAGCTGCTGGATGACCTTGGGCAAGCCATAATCCTGACAAGAGCTGTCCTTGAAAGGACAGTTCTTGAAAGAGCTCTCTCAGCTCCACCTACCTCACAGGATGTCTGCTGTGGGGAGGGGAAGGGGAAGAAGAAGAAGAAGAAGAGATTGAATTTCTACCCCGCCCTTCACTACCCAAAAGTGTCTCAGAGTGGCTTACAAACTCCTTTTCCCTTCCCCTCCCCACAACAGACACCCTATGAGGTAGGTGGGGCTGAGAGAGAAACTGCTCTTCTTCAAGGAGAGCTCTTATCAGAACTATGGCTTGCCCAAGGTCATCCAGCCAGGTGCAAGTGGAGGAGTGGGGAATCAAACCCGGTTCTCCCAGATTAGAGTCCGCGCACTTAACCACTACACCAAGGAAGGAGATTGTAAACCGCTCTGAGACTCCAAGTGAAGGGCGGGGTATCCAATCTCCTCCTCCTCCTTCTGATGGGCAGTAGATTCAGGACAGACAAAAAGAAATACTTCTTTACACAGAAGTGATTAAAATTTGGAATTCACTGCTAGAAAATGTAGTGATGGCCACAGGCACAGACATCTTTAAAGAGAGATTAGACAGATTTGTGGAGGATAGGTCTATCAGTGGCTGCTAGCCATGGTGACTAAAGGAAACCTCCACATTCAGAGGCAGTCAGCCTCTGAATCCCAGTGCCAGGAGGCCATATAAACCTCTATGCCCTATTGTTGGCCCTCCAGAGGAACTGGTTGGCCATTGTGTGAGATAGGATGCCGGGCTAGATGGACCAGTGGTCTGATCCAGCAGGGCTCTGACGGAGGGTGTTGGTACCTCCACAAATTACAACAGAGCTTCTGACTACAGAGATCAGATCCCCTGGAGGAAGTGGCAGCATTGGAGGGCGGATTCTTTTGCAACACTTCCCCTCTGAACTCTTTCCTCTCCCCAAATACCCACCCTCCCTAGGCACTGCCCTCGCATTACCAGGGATTTTTAAAGCCAGGGAAGGCCTTTCATGAGTGTTTTAAGACTGGGGGGGGGGGAGTGTGGCAAACTCACAGAATGATCTGGAGGCAGGCCCGTAGCCAGGAATTTATAATTCGGGGTTGTTTTGTTGTTGTTGTTCAGTTGCACAGTCGAGTCCGACTCTTCGCGACCCCATGGACCAGATCACGCCAGGCCTTCCAGTCTTCCACCATTCTCTGAAGTTTGCTCAACTTCATGTTCGTTGCATTGATGACACTGTCTAACCATCTCATCCTTTGCCGTCCCCGTCTTCTTTGACCTTCAATCTTTCCCAGCATCAGGCTCTTCTCTGGTGAGTGCTCCCTTCTCATTGGGTGGCCAAAGTATCTGAGCTTCAGTTTCATTATCTGGCCTTCCGGGGAAGAGTCAGGGTTGATTTCTTTTAGGATTGACTGATTTGATCTCCTTGTAGTCCAAGGGACTCAAGAGTCTTCTCCAGCACCAAGTCATCATTAACTTTCAAACTATAGTCTCAAACCATGGAGTGGCCTATGTCCACATCACATTAGTTAGTTTAATTAATTCATAGTTTTATGGAGACATCTGAAGTGACACCAAGGAATACCCGGAAACAAGTCTATTGTAGTCTTCTCTTCCAAGAGATAAACATGGTATCTCTCCTCCTCCTTTCCCACTTTAATAAAAAAAACCCTTCTCACTCCAAGGCTCTCATCTCATCCCTCCTTCGTATTGTGAAGTTAGTTCTTCTTCCTGCCCTATGCTCTCTCCGACCTCCTGCTTTTATAATACACGATATAAAGGAAGAATCATCAGGGTCTTCTCCAGGGAGTGCTCCCTTCTCATTTGGTGGCCAAAGTATTTGAGCTTCAGTTTCATTATCTGGCCTTCCAGGGAACAGTCAGGGTTGATTTCTTTTAGCATTGACTGATTTGATCTTCTTGCAGTCCAAGGGACTCTCAAGAGTCTTCTCCAGCACCATAGTTCAAAAGAATCTATTCTTCGGCGCTCGGCCTTCCTTATAGTCCAACTCTCGCAGCCATACATGACTACTGGGAATACCATTGCTTTGACCATGCGGACTTTTGTTGGCAGGGTGATGTCTCTACTTTTTATCATGCTGTTTAGGTTCACCATCGCTTTCCTCCCAAGGAGCAGGCATCTTTTAATTTCATGGCTGCTGTCACAGTCTGCGGTGTCAAGGTGAGGTTCAAGATATCCAGACTTCAAAGGTGAAGCAGGCAGAAAGCAGAAGCTAGAACTGCATTCAAGCAGAAGGCTCCAGAGGACAAAAGCATCAAGGCAAGTCAAAGGCATACAATGCATTGTATTGCATTTATGTAACTTAGAGGACAGTGCTATGATTTTGCAGCTGCGTTCATGAAAAGTACCTCTGAGCATATGCAGAGTGCTTTCCCCTCACCACTGGGGAAGTGAAACTGATCTTCTAACACTAAGGTTCCCATTTCTCAGGTGGAACTCCTGCCCCACCCCCCAGTTGCCAGCCCATACTTTTGGTGAGCGGTGGGGTGAAATGAAAGAAGATGAAGGCTTGGATTTATACCCCGCCCTTTACTTGGAGTCTCAGGGTGGCTTACAATCTCCATTCCCTTCCCCTCCCCACAACAGATACCCTGTGAGGTAGGTGGGGCTGAGAGAGCTCTTGAGAGAACAGCTCTGAGAGAACTTGTGATTGACCCAAGGTCACACCAGCAGCTGCATGTGGAGGAGTGGGGAATCAAACCCACTTCTCCCAGATTAGAGTCTTCACTCCTAACCACTACACCAAACTGGCTCTGAAAGGGGCAGGATGACATCCTATGCTGTCACAATGACATTTCCAGCTGCATAACTGGCCGTGACATCACTGTGCTGCTGGACGCTCTAGGATTCACCCCTAACTCTACAGTTTCCACCAGTTCTGTGAGTTGCTGCACCCCCAAAGTCTCCCAGGGATTGTTGGCGAAGGGTCAGCCAAAGGCTTTCAACCCTACTCCACAGTTAGAGTTGAGAAGCAGGCTATGCAGAGGTATGGCGTACTCCCTACTGTTATAGAAAGCCCCAGCGACTTTCTTTTTAGAAATAAGTTTGACCTTCAACAGCAAACTCCCAGGTAGGGAACTTGCAGGGGGCTGGATCCTGTCTAGTGCAAGCAGAACTGCAACAGAGGAAAGGGCATTTCCCCCTCCATCTAAACGCCGCAGCCCTCTGTGCTCCCTGAAACCATGCCTCCTGGGGAGTGGTGATCAGTCGATCCTCCGGAGCCTCATGTGATGAAGTGGGGAGTTGCAGTGCAAGGAGGACAATCACCAGAAATGACCCTCCTCCTCTCCCATTGGTGGAAGTGCCTTCTGTGAGTGGAAAAGGATAGGATCTTCGGATGTCATGGTACCCATTAACATGTTTACTAGATTTCCCTGGCTTGTTCCCCAAAGCATCTTTTAACCAAAGCGGAAGAGCCCATACCAGCTTTCCTTCATTCCACCGGAGGAGAAGGTGCTTTCAAAACACCAAGAGGCATCATGTTTGGATCTTCAAGGAGGGCTCATTCAGAAATGGCTATCTCCTTCCATATGAGGATGAATGGGTTGGGACCTCTGAATATTTTGTGGAACATCCCAAAGTTTTGGGGTCGGACCCAGATAGGGCCAAGTAAAAAAGTACCAGATAGCTCCGAGAGCCAGTTTGGTGTAGCAATTAGGAGCGCGGATTCTACTCTGGGAGAAGTGGGTTTGATTCCCCACTCCTCCGCATGCAGCTGCCGGTGTGACCTTGGGTCAGTCACAAGTTCTCTCAGAGCTGTTCTCTCAAGGGCAATCTTTGAAAGAGCTCCCCCCCCCTCCTTCTCTTAAGTGGTAGCTTTATGGCGTTAGTTTCAGAGGTTAGCCATTTTGGTCTACCACAGGAGAGCTGGATTGAAGTCCAGTAGTACCTTAAAGACCAAAAATATTTTTGGGGTATAAGCTTTCGAGAGTCAAAGCTCCCTCCATCAGATATGGCTTCCGTTTCCTCCCGTATCTGACTCTCGAAAGCTTATACCCTGTAAATCTTGTTGGTCTCTAAGATGCTACTGGATTCGAACCCATGACATTTTAAACTGTCCCTTAAAAAGGGTCCATGTTGAGGTTCTGGCGCTATGCAGATTTCTTTCAATGTTATCAATCAGTTAAGAGGCAAATTATCAATGGACCAAAAAGAAAATGCTTTGACTAGTTGACATCCCTGCTAGTTGCCTCATCAGTGACTTGAATCTCACGCCTCCCTTTGAATTCTACCTTCACTTCAATCACAAAATCATATACAAAATGGAAAACCGATCCTCTGATCCTCAAAACACCCTGTCGGCATCAGAGGCACACCAGATCCCCAGAGCCTCCGCTTCCACAAACAATTCGGACAAACTCGTAATTTCTCTGATCCTCTTCAGTCCTCAGAGAAACACTCACTGGTTGCTGCTGCAACCAAGAGAGGGGGGAAATGCTACAAACCCACTTGATTTTCACATGGACTAATCCAGAGTGAACTCAATTTTGTGTGACTGGGTGTCTCAATGGGTGGGGGTGGAAATGAAGACTACTGAGAAATGGTGAGCAAGGGGGGAGGAGAAGGAAGCCACTTGACTCCGGCGGCTCAAATCCCCAGTGCTCGATGTAATAACCGCATTTCTTTTCTTTTCCGGGCCACCCGTCCTTCTTCCTGGGAAGTGGCGCGACGTTAATAAAGGAGTCGTCAGAAAGAAAATGTCAGGATTACCTTTTAAGCACCCTTTTACAAAAGAAGAAAAAGGCTCTTAAGGTATCCAGGCTCTTTATATATGTCGTGAAAGATGAGCACTGGCTCCTTTTTTATTTTTTTATTTATTTTTTTGAGCCATACAACTCTGGGATCAAAGTCCAGGTCGAGGAGACCTGAAATCAGGCTGTATTGTTCCTTGCAATTTACGAGATCACAGGTTTTCTTCAGAAAAGAAAGGGTGTGTGGGTGATTTCCCCCCACCCTCCAAACGGGAGCAAGGTGACATGCCAGGTTTAATGCACTTGTTTTTGCTCTGCTGAAACTTGGCCTCGGTTGAAGTTGAAATGAAAGGCTGATTCTACAGGGCTGTGTTTCCCCCAAGAGGAGGTGGCTTTTGCAGTCACCCTGACGGTGGGGTGCCACTCGGTCGTTCTGCAGGGTGGACAAGAAGGGACCAGCGTGTGAGGCTGCGACAAACTCTTGCTGGGGGGGGATAGGAATGGGAATGCCACGTGCTAGCCAGGCTGGGGTTTGGTTGGGGAGTCTCCTTGTTGCTGCTTTGGTGCCCTTTGGGAAGAAGCCAGGACTGGCAGAGGAAGCAGCAGCAGTGTGTCTCTTGTGTGTCAAGTTCCTTCTGACTTATTTATTTATTATGTATTTATTTGATCTATATACCGCCCTCCCCACGAGCAGGCTCAGGGTGCTTTACAACGATTTTAACATAATAACATTAAAACAACCATTAAAAACGATTTAAAACAATAAAACCCTACATACCGTGCAACAGTTTGTTCCGATGTCAATCAACTTATTTAAAATTCAGCAGTGCCCCAATATTGGGGTCCAGGCCACTGGAGGGGAACTAACCAGGAGAGAGGAGGGATGCCCACCCCCTCAAACAAAAGACCGGTGGAAGAGCTCTGTCTTGCAGTTCCCCGAGGGAATGAATTCCCTCCAAAATGGCCTTTCGTTAACAGCCTTGCTCTGGTCTTGCAAAGTGAAGGCCATGGCTTCCTCGACTGACTCCATCCATGTCATGTGGGGTCTTCCTCTTTTCCTGCTCCCTTCAACTTTCCCTAGCACTATTATCTTTTCCAATGAGTCTGGTCTTCTCATGATCAATGCTCCCTCTAAGCTGTGGAGTCCTGTGAGCAAAAAATTCTACTTTGTGAGCTCCTGGCATCAAAGTTGTGAGCGAGCGATTTGGCTACTGCATCAATTCATTTGCTCTGGAGTCCTCCTTCTTGAGCTGAGACAAAAATGTGTGAGCTGGAGGCTAAAAAAACCTGTGAGCTGGCTCACACTAACTCGGCTTAGACGGGAACGTTGCTCATGATGTGACTGAAATAGCCTCAGTTGAGTCATTTTAGCTTCTAGGGACAATTCAGGCTTGACTTGATCTAGAACCCACTGATTTGTCTTTTTGACAGTCCATGGGACCTGTAAAACTCTCCTCTAACACCAGGGCTATTTTTGGGCAGGAACGCACAGGAACGGAGTTCCGGCTGGCTCCCAAGTTGGCCATGCCCAGCAGGAACTCATTAGCATAATAGGCCACACCCAACAGCAGAAACTCATTAGGATTGGCTACATTAGGGGTGTGTGGCCTAACATGCAAAGGAGTCCCTGCTACAAAAAAGCCCTGGGTTTTGATAACAAACAAGGTAAACAGAATAACAAGCAAAAGGTGGGTGTGGCTGGATAACCACCCTTCTGGTAACATGGGGGTGCGGCTTAATGTGCTAATGAGCTGTGCTTTCAGGGGTGTGGCCTAAAATGCTAATGAGTTCCTGCTGTTGGGTGTGGCCTATTATGCTAATGAGTTCTTGCTGGGCTTTTTCTACAAAAAGAGCCCTGTAACACCATATTTCAAAGGAATCAATTTTCTTCTTGTCTGTACCCCGGCTCCACCTCACTCTATCCCCATCCAACCCCGTTGCTTCTTGCTGACCAGGCCTCAAGCTATGTGCTCTGTCTGGGCATCAGCCAGTCTCTTGTCTTACCTGTGTGCCTCTCCAGAATGGCTCCAGGTTATCTCTGTTGACTCTGGTTTGGACTGTTGTTTTTGTGATTGTGGGTTCTGTCTGTTCAGCCTGTCTTCCTTGGCCCTGTTTGGTTGCTATGGCTCTCCACTATAGGATGATTCCATTTATCCTGCCAGTTTTAATGTCCACACCGGTTTTAATAATATATTTTAGTGCAGCTCTTAATCATGTTGGTTTTAACCAATGTTTTTTATAACTTCCCTGTTGCTGTGATGGTTTTATTGATTTTGCTGTTGGTTTTACAAGTGTGAGGTTGAGTTCAGACTGGCAGTTTGCCCCGATATAGGCACATGTGAGGAACGTTTCACAAGTGGATTAACACAGGCACATCTGTCTGGCGTTCCCCACCCGTACTCAACCCGTCTTATAGTGCTTGCCTCCCGGGATTAAAAGATACCAGGTGAAAGTGGTAGCAAACCATGGAGAGCCTGTTTATCCCACTTCATTCCGCTTCCGGGAAGTGTGAACGCTAACCGCTAAAAGCCGGGAGCAGCCCGCATTAATAATGTGCGCTGGCTGTTTATGCTGACTGACCTCCTAGCAGGTGATTGCCTTGAAGAGGGGGATAGTGCTGTCGCCAGATGTGCCTATTGGCCACAGCAGCCAGATCCTGCCCTATTTGCCGCTGCACCTAGACACCCATGTGCCTAGGCGTCTGCTGTGAGGAAAATGCTGGTTACAGCCGCACCTCTGGGACAACAGTGTGAACGCTCCCTCGCGCCTCCTCCCAGTATGCTCTTGGATCAGTCTGCGCAGTGTGACCGGGAAAACCCGGAGCAGTTTGTTCCGGCTCTTTTTTGCCACGACTCCTTCCCACTTCAAACTGCCGGTCTGAACTCAGCCTGAGTATTGCAAGTGATTTTATATTAGACACATGAGGCTGTTCTGTGAAGAATCAGACTACTGGCCTATCGAAGTATGTAGGTTCAAGGAATCATAGAGTTGGAGGGGACCTCCAGGGTCATCTAGTCCAACCCCCTGCATAATGCAAGAAATTCACAGTGACTCCTGTTCCATGCCCAGAAGATGGCAAAAAAAACCCCCAAACCCTCTAGGATCCCTGGTCAAATCTGGCCTGGAGAACAATTGCTTCCTGACCCCAAAGTGGCAACCAGCACTTCCCTGGGTATGTCAGAAAGGGCCACGAGAACTAAGCACTGAGGCAACGCTTCCTGCCTTCCCTCTCATGATCTCTGCCTAAATTCACAGAATCCGCATTGCTGTAAGATGGCCATCTGGCTTCTGTTCGAAAACCTCCAAAGAAGGAGAGCCCACCACCTCCCAAGGAAGCCTGTTCCACTGAGGAACCGCT
>NW_015167602.1:131998-158787 GCF_001447785.1 Gekko japonicus
GTTCGAAATCCTCCAAAGAAGGAGAGCCCACCCCCTCCCAAGGAATCCTGTTCCACTGAGGAACCGCTCTAACAGTCAGGAAGTCCTTCCTAAAGTTTAGTCAAAAACTCTTCTGATTTAATTTCAACCCCTTGCTTCTGGTCTGACCTTCTGGGGCAACAGAAAACAACTCTGCACCATTCTCTGTATGACAGCCCTTCAAGTGCCTGAAGTGTCTATTCTGACTGGCATCCCCTCTTCAGAGACCTAGGTGAAAATCTTTCACAATGGCCTCTTTTGCAGTATCCATTGTTGGTCCGATTCCAAGCAAAGAACTACTAAATAATTCGACGTTGTGTCCGGATGTTTGATAACAACGTTCATCCTTCATCAGCGTGTTCCCTTTAAGCTGCTATGGTTTTCATACTCATACTGACATGTATTGGGAACAGTCTGTGAACAATTCAATACAAAAACGGACGCTGCCAGTCCCACTGCAAGTCTGAAGTTATTGGAGCTGACTACATGTTGGAGGTTGGTGTCCGATTTTGTATTGAATTGTTCACAAACTGTTCCCAATGCATGTCAGTATGAGTATGAAAACCACAGCTGCTTAAAGGTAACGCCCTGATGAAGGATGAACTTTGAAAGATTGTTATCAAACATCTGGACACACCGTCAAATTATTTAGTAATTCTCCATGGTTTATACATTGTAGCACATACCAGTTCTCCATTGTTTACATTTTGTACTTTTTCATTGTATCTGCTTTGTATATATCATTCTCTATTACATGTTCTTCAGCTTTTCAGCAAGTTGTAATTGTTGAGTTTGTTAACTACACTTGTTTTTGTCTTCTGTTATCATTATATAGCAGTGTAGTGAACATTATTGCTACAAAAGATCTGTTAGCAACTGGCTAACTAGCAACTGAAAAGGGGCCATTATTTAGTACCTGATCCTTATAGCAGAAGATACTTGGGACTGAACCGGGGGCTTTCTACGTGCAAAACATATACTCCGCTACTGAGCCACAGCCCCTATGTGGTTTAATGTTCTTGTTGGAAGCTGCCTCAGGCATGATAGGATATATGTATCTTAAATACATAAAAGAATGAATAACTAAAAAGATGCAAATGAAAGGAAGGGACCCAGATCTGCAACAAACTGTACATGTTCTTATTTTGGACCTGTAATGCGAGATCATGGAGCCGGAAAACAAGGCACCTAACTTGTAGAGGGTAAATAATCAGCTCCTGAGCAATTAGGGTTTTATTCATTTTACTTAACACACTTTGTGCTGCTTTCCCACCCAATCAAGGTCCACAAGGAGGCTAACATAAAAACATTAAAATGTTTGAACAATTAAAATACAGTTTAAACATATATAAAATGAAATTAAAAACACATAAGCAAACAACACCAGAGGGAGGGCCAATAACTGTTGCCAAGGTATGCCAGATGAAACAAGAAAGTCTTCAAGTTTCCACCTGCTGGCGAATGACACTGATAGAGAGAGATGGACGAATCTCCCTGGAGGAGGCGCTCCAAAGTTCTGGTGACACGACTGAGGCCCTTCTAGGTGTCTAGCCTCAGATGGGAGGGGCTACTACTGAAGCAGGGCCTCCAAAGATGACTGGAGTGAGTGGGTAGGTTCATATGAGAGAAGGTGGTCCTTAATGTATGTCGGTCCCAGGCTGTGCAGGGCTTTAAAAGTCAATGCACGCACTTTGAATCGAGCCCAGAAGCAAATTGGAAGTCAATGTAGGTGGAACAAGACTGGAGTTGTTACAACCTAGTCTGGTCAACACTCTGGCCACAGCATTCTGCACCAGCTGTAGTGAAGATGAAGATGAAGATGAAGAAAAGGAGGAGGAGGAGGAGGAGGAGATTGGATTGATACCCCACCCTTCCCTCAGAGTCTCAAAGAGGCTTACGCCTCCCCACAACAGACACCCTGTGAGATAGGTGGGGCTGAGAGAGCTCTTTTGAGGACTGCCCTTGAGAGAACAGCTCTGAAAGAATTTATGACTGACCAAAGGTCACACCCGCAGGTGCATGTGGAGAAGTGGGGAATCAAACCCACTTCTCCCAGATTAGAGCCCACGCTCCTAACCACGACACCAAGCTGACTCTTCAAGGGCAGCTCCACATAGAGAGCATTCCAGTAATCTAATCTGAATGTCACCAGGGCATGTGCCAAAGTGGCAAGATCTTTCCTGCTCAGAAATGGCCACATGGGGCTCACTAGCAGAAGTTGGTTCAAGGCACCCCTGGCCACTGCTGCCCACCTGCTTTTCTGTCCAGGAAGGGAGCAGCCAATACCGTTGAAAGGTACCCATGGCCACTGCTGCTACTTATTTTATGCAGCAGGAGGACTGGGCCCAGGAGTACTCCCAAGCTACAAACCTGCTCCTTTAAGGGGACTGCAACCCCATCCAGAACAGAGAATAACCCATTTCCCAGGTCAGACTTTCCCCTCACCGGTAGCTTCTCCGTTTTGCTGGAATTAAGTTTTAGCTTATTAGCCCTTCTTATTAGGATGTGATGTCATCAGGGCTATTTTTGGGCAGGAACGCACAGGAACGGAGTTCCGGCTGGCTCCCAAATTGGCCACGCCCAGCAGGAACTCATTAGCATAATAGGCCACACCCAACAGCATAACAAGCAAAACGTGGGTGTGCCTGGATAACCACACTTCTGGTAACGTGGGTGCGGCCTAATGTGCTAATGAGCTATGCTGTCAAGGGTGTGGCCCAATATGCTAATGAGTTCCTGCTGTTGGGTGTGGCCTATTATGCTAATGAGTTCCTGCTGGGCTTTTTCTACAAAAAGAGCCCTGGAAGTCATAAAGCCCATCCTCCAAAACTGCCATTTCCTCCAGGAGAACTGATGTCTATAGTCTGGTGATGAGTTGTAATTCTGGGAGAACTCCAGGCTCCACATGGGAGGCTGGCCACAAAACCCTCCTTGTTGCCTACTTATCTGTTTATCTGCATGTTATTGTAGTTAGGGCGTGGGGCTATATCGTGGGGAGACCATGTTCAAATCCTTGATAGACCACGAAGCATGCTGGGTAACCTCAAGCTTACCATTCTTTTTTAGCCTAACCTGTCTCACAGGATTGTTCAAAGGGTAAAATGTTTTTCACAGAGACTTTTGGGAGAGAGTTTTTTTGTTTGCGACTGTAAATTTCTTTGGCAAGGGAGCTCACAAGTTCCTGGAAGTGAGTGGGAAGTCTTCACAGATCATCAAATGCCACTATTAAAACCATGTTTTATTGTTGGTTACCGCTAAAGCTAATGTTGCATTGGCAGGTGCTTATTAGAGGGCATCGGTACAGTACTTTCAAACCTGAGAGTGATTTCGGTAAAATAGGAGGGAGCAAACCAGAAGACTGCTAAGATTTACAGTGTTTTATGTAACACATGGCAGGAAAGCTAGGCTTCATAGCCTCGCAGGAAGTGACTTAGAAGAAGAGAAAAAGAAGAGAAGAAGAGATTGGATTTATACCCCTTCCTTCACTACCCAAAGGAGTCTCAGAGCAGCTTACAAACTCCTTTTCCTTCCCCTCCCCACAACAGACACCCTGTGAGGTAGGTGGGGCTGAGAGAGCTCTGACAGAAACTGCTCTTTTTCAAGAACAGCTCTGACAGAACTATGGCTTGCCCAAGGTCATCCAGCAGGTGCAAGTGGAGGAGTGGGGAATCAAACCCGGTTCTTCCAGATTAGAGTCCGCACACTTAACCACTACACCAAACTGGCTCTCACACCAAACTGACTTATGGAAGAGAGGGCTTGATAACTTTCTTAGTACAATGTGAAGGAAGTGTGAAGAGAATCCAATTCTGAAATGTGTCCTTCATACCAAAACACATCAATAAATATGGAAAGGGAAAGAATGGCTTACAAGCCCTCTCTAACATGCACACATTTTGTATGGGCAGGTCTTTAGTTTGGGGGCATTCAAGCATTTATTCTCCTGTCTGCGGTGTGAAGCAACACTGTCCAAACACAGATTCAGCATGGTGATCACACAGCTTGGTTCTTGGAGTATGTGCATATTGCAAGTTCCATCAGGCATGATGGTCCTTTGTAGTCCTGGAAATCTTCTGAACATTATTGTTTGATGCCCCAATGAAACCAAAGGGTCTAGTCTGTAAAGCTGAGGTCCCCAGCAAGAGACATGGTTGGTGGGAATGTGGGGCAGCAGTCAGTATCGCCATGTGATCATTGTTGTTGTTGTTCAGTCGCACAGTCGAGTCCGACTCTTCGCGACCCCATGGACCAGCTCCCGCCAGGCCCTCCTGTCTTCCACCGTCCTCTGAAGTTTGCTCAAAATCATGTTCGTTGCATCTATGACACTGTCTAACCATCTCATCCTTTGCCATCCCCGTCTTCTTTGACCTTCAATCTTTCCCAGCATCAGGGTCTTCTCCAGTGAGTGCTCCCTTCTCATTTGGTGGCAAACGTATTTGAGCTTCAGTTTCATTATCTGGCCTTCCAGGGAACAGTCAGGGTTGATTTCTTTTAGGATTGACTGATTTGATCTTCTTGCAGTCCAAGGGACTCTCAAGAGTCTTCTCCAGCACCATAGTTCAAAAGAATCTATTCTTCGGCGCTCGCCCTTCCTTATAGTCCAACTCTCGCAGCCATACATGACTACTGGAAATACCATTGCTTTGACCATGCGGACTTTTGTTGGCAGGGTGATGTCTCTACTTTTTATCATGCTGTTTAGGTTCGCCATCGCTTTCCTCCCAAGGAGCAGGCGTCTTTTAATTTCATGGCTGCTGTCACAGTCTGCGGTGATCTGGGATCCCAGGAACGTGAAGTCTGTCACTACTTCCACGACTTCCCCTTCTATTTGCCAAGGAGTGATGGGGCTGGATGCCATGATCTTAGTTTTTTTGATGTTGAGCTTCAAGCCCACTTTTGCGCTCTCCTCTTTTATCCTGAGCAAGAGGCTCTTAAGGTCCTCTTCACTTTCTGCCATGACATCACACGCCCCCTGCATGTGAAAGGGCATATAGCGATGGGCTCCGCAGACAGGAGGTAAGTGTGATCACGTTTCAGCTGGCATAAACTGCACCGGTTCCAACCGGTACAGTTTATGCCGGCTGAAACGCCCCGTCTGAACACACCCATAGAATCATAGAGTTGGAAGGGTCCTCTGGGGTCATC
Source organism: Gekko japonicus (assembly GCF_001447785.1). Lineage (NCBI taxonomy): Eukaryota > Metazoa > Chordata > Lepidosauria > Squamata > Gekkonidae > Gekko > Gekko japonicus. The sequence goes on from NW_015167602.1 coordinate 137,162, forward strand.
TGGTCCATCTCCCTGCACAATGCAGGGAATTCACAAATACCTCCCCCCCACACACCCCCAGTGACCCCTGTTCCATGCCCAGAAGATGACAAAAAGCCTCCAGGATTCCCTGGCCAAACTGGCCTGGAGAAAAATTGCTTCCTGACCCCAAATACACACGAGTCTAAACAAACAAACAAGCAAGCAAGATGGAGACTAGTTAGGGTGTTTGTTATTTTCTTACAAGTAACCCTTCATAATCTTTTAGTAAACTTTACTTTTTCACACAAGCTGAACACACATGTTCGTGTCTGCATTATTTTTCCACTAGTTACTCTGCTAGGCATCACTCTGCTAGGCATATCTAACTCTACATCACTCTGCTAGGCATATCTAACATTACATAGCCATGTGTCTTCATTGGATAACCTTGGGCCACTCTCTCTCTCTCTCAACCTACCACTCTCGGGAGGCTGTTGTGAGGAGAAGATGGGGGGAAGAGCCATGTACGTCACTCGGAGCACCTCGCAGGAAGGGTGAGATAAAATGTTCAAAAGAGATAGAAGGAGGAGGAGGAGGAGATTGGATTTATACCCTGCCCTTCACTACCTGAAGGAGTCTCAGAGCAGCTTACAAACGCCTTTCCCTTCCCCTCCCCACAACAGACACCCTGTGAGGTAGGTGGGGCTGAGAGAGCTCTCCTGAGAACTTCCCTTGAGAGAACAGCTCTGAAAGAACTTATGACTGACCCAAGGTCATACCAGCAGCTGCATGTGGAGGAGTGGGAAATCAAACCCGGTTCCCCCAGATTAGAGTCTGTGCTCTTAACTACTACACCAAACTGGTCCTTGATGGGCTGTTACGTGTGGTATATAGAGTGGGATTCTTTGTGCCCTGAACAGCAGTGCCCCAGTCAAATTAATTTTTACAGGATCTTGCAGGAAACATATCCCTTTCAGAGATGAGTTGAGGCACAAAGCTTCCTTGCGTGTTTGTATTCATGACACTTTTTTGTGCGATTTCAAAGCATGGAAAGAAAGATTGTCTCGCACACCTCGGGTAATTATGTCTATCAAAGTATGCTAACATCTGTACAAAATGCTTGAAGAAGGCTCTCCACCAGATCTCTGCACAGAGAGATACTGTAGAGCTGTTATGGAGAAGCCAGGTATCTATAGTAACAGTATGCAGGTAGTCTAATGTCAGTGTGTTTTCTGATAATGGGACCAATAATGAAATAGTTGTTTGATGTTCAATCACATATAATGATAGCTTTCTCTGCAATAAGTAGTCGTGCTATACAGATGTGAGCTGATAAGTTATTGCCAAAAAAGGGGGGGATATATATCTTCAGAACAGCCATCTGGATTGGTATAATTCTCTCTCTCCTGCCTTCCGTTATGGATAAAATATTTAAAATGTGTGTTGAATAACAAAGAATGCCTATAGTATTAAAAGGCTCTTGGTTTCCCCACCCCCTATATTCTAGCAATTGAGTAATCAGCAGTTCCCCCCCCCAGATGGTTGAAGCTGTTATGTACTCGATGTCAATTGTGTGAACGAGTTCATTTGCTGTCAGAGATCCAAGAGAGTGTGGGTACGTGCAGGGCTTCTCTAGTCCAGGATACAATTCTCACGGAGGGGTGAACTGTCCAGGTGTTGTTGTTTCGGTGTTCAAGCTGGCTTGCAGAATTTATGCAGCTCCTCCATTCAAAAATAATCACTGATGATGATCACCAGCATGTCAAGAAAGAGGTTAGGCTATAAGACAGTTGACACAACACAGTTGCAGCAAAAACGCTAGAAAAAACAGCTAAGGGAAGCAAAAAGATTCCTTAAGGAAGTGAAGATTTCACTGTAAATATAGTTTATAGCAGGGATCTCCAGCATGGTGCCCATGAGTGGCGCCTGCCAACGTCTCTTCTGGAGCCTAGGGGGGCTTTTGCCCAGCAAGACTTCTGATTGGCCACTGGAGATTTCATTGAATGTGTGGATTTTAAAAAAATGTTGCTTTGGCAGCAGCTGCCACCACAGCACAAGGATCTTCACTGTGTGACTGAAAGTAAGCTTGGGCAACCATTTTGTAGCTTGCTCCACCAAATGTTCCCAGACTCCCAGTCTGGGTAAGGGATCCCCTGATTTTCAGGGCTTCTGCCTGAAGCCCCACCCCTGAACAGCACTGTCATGTGGTGATGACATCACGCAGAAGGGATGTCATTGCATCAGTGCTTCATGGTGATGCTGTTTTTTGGGCAAAACTCTATGGTTTGAGCCCAGTTTTAACCATAGAGTCTGCCCAAAAGCAGATCATCGGCCCCAACATCATCGATGCAATGACGTCTTTCCCCAAAAAGTGTTGGTGACTCTTGATTTATAGAATCAAGCTAAGAAAGACTGCTAATAATTTACCTTCTCAGGGCTTTCCACATGGGATATTTCTGTTGGTTCTGGCCTCGTACTGTTTTGGTTTATCCCCTGATTTCCACATGAAGTTTTGCACCTTTAATTTTTATGCTGGTTTTTGTTTGATTGTTTTTCCCCTATTCACCCCACCATCACCAGTTCTTTTGAGACCATTTTTACCCCAATGGTCTTCTGGAAGCTAATTTTGAGTTGGCTTTTCCTCATATGTAAAGCTTCTGTCTATTTTCTTTGTCCAACCACTCCTACCCACCTCCAGCTCACTGTCCGATAACTGGACCGTGGTGGTCAAACCACCCCTTCCCTGAAGATGAGTGATCTCTTTCTTTTAAATGGCCCTAAAATATTGATATATTCTGAGATCTTTGTAACAATAGACTAGGCAAGGTCTCTGAATTCCCAGCTTTCATTTTTTAAAAAGTAAGTCTCTATCCCCCTCCTTCATGGAGATACATATTTTTCATATCTCTGTGAGGGACACTGCTAGAGACCTACTTCTAAAAAAAAGGGAAGCTGGCAATTCATAGAGCCTGCCTGGCCTACTGTTACAATGCTACAGTGATATATTGGTATTTTAATTATTTTTTTAAAAAAGGGGGTGGTGGTGCTGTGACACCACAATGACATCACCAATTATGACTGCACCCTCCCTTGAAAGTCCTAATTATTAAGAGAACATAAGAGAACATAAGAGAAGCTAATCTTGGATCAGGCCAATGGCCCATCCAGTCCAACAGTCTGTCACACAGTGGCCAAAAATACCAGGTACCATCAGGAGGTCCACCAGTGGGGCCAGGACAGTAGAAGGCCTCCCACTGTTGTAGTCCCCCCCAGCACCAAGAATACAGAGCATCACTTGCCCCAGAGGGCGAGGTATAAATCCAATCTCCTTGTCTTCTTCTTCTTCTTCTTCTTCTTCTTCTTCTTCTTCTTCTTCTTCTTCTTCTTCTTCTTCTTCTTCTTCTTCTTCTTCTTCTTCTTCTTCTTCTTCTTCTTCCTCATGTTTATCTAATTCCCTCTGAAAGCTGTCCATTCTTGTAGCCGCCGCCACCTCCTGTGGCAGTGAATTCCATGTGTTAATCATTCTTTGGGCACATGTGGAAGAAAATAGACTGACTCCACAACTGTGAAAATCACAGGGAGATCAGACATGGGGATGAACTCAGTCCAAACCAATTCCAGTGCTTGTGGATCAACAGCCAAAAAAATCAGGGTTAACTTGAGCAGGCAGAAAAGCTCTCTGTCTGATAAAGACTCTACCCCCCCTCAGACATTCCCCTGTTCATTTGCGGAATTCATGCAGTGGGAAGCAGGTTCATGCCTCCTGGCTGTGTCTCGATGTCAGCTCATTCAGCCAAATGTTTGCTGAGCGGCTTCTCCGCACAGTTGGAATCCAGTGTTCACCATTGCATGAACTTGCACTTGGTAGAGTCTCAATGCAGATGTTCAGCAGAATGCACGGACAAAAGAGGGTGGCCAGCAGTGTTTCCTCTAAGCTGAGTTAGTGTGAGCTAGTTCACCATTTTTTAGCCTCCAGCTCACACGTTTTTGTCTCAGCTCAGGAAGGATGGCTCTAGAGGAAACTAATTTATGTAGTAGCCAAATCACTTGCTCACAACTTTAATGGCAGTAGCTCACAAAGTAGAATTTTTGCTCACAAGACTCCACGGCTTAGAGGGAACATTGGACTGGCCAGTAGATGTACAGACAAACTTCTAAAGAAGTAATTGTGTCTTTGAAAGTGTTTTCTCATGGCCTGTTCAGTGGCGGAATGTCACCTTTGGAATGCCCTCCCATTGGGGTTGCCAGCTCCAACTTGGGGAATTCCTGGAGCTTTGGGGGCAGAGCCTGGGGAGGGCAGCATTAGGGGCAGGGAGGGATGCCATAGAGCAGGGGTGTCGAACTCATTTGTTATGAGGGCCAGATCTGACATAAATGAGACTTTGTTGGGCCAGGCCACGTGTGTCATAAAATGTAATGCCAGGTAGCAGAGATATAAACCTTATAAAGGATACAAACACAAAGTTTTTTTTTTTACTTAAAATAAAAACATGCTTAAAACATTAGCACTCTTGCAATATTTTGTTTATTCAACAGTGTCTGTTAACTGTCACCTCTTGCTCTGAATTACTGCATCAAAATGTCTGTGCTGTTGCAATCTTGAGTATGCTGTTCAGGTGTGTATCTGTTAGCTGCAAACCTACGATGATGCAGCAGCAGCAGCAGCACTGGAAGAAGAAGCAGAAGACAGCCAGTTCCACCGCAGGCCTCATAGAAGTCCTCCGGGGGCCTGATCCGGCCCCTGGGCTGTATGTTTGACACCCCTGCCATAGAGTCCACCCTCTTAAGCAGCCATTTCCTCCAGGGGAGCTGATCTGTGCCATCTGGAGAACAGTTGTAATTCCAGGAGATCTCTGGTCCCCACCTGGAGGCTGGCAACCCTGCCTTCCCTTTTGAGGTTTGCCTGCCCCCTCCCATACTTAGGGAGACCAGGTCTCCTATGCTGTTAAAAATGGCTTTTAACTAGGGGTTCCATCTTTTACAGCTGGTTTTGTGGTCTGCACCAGGGATAGGTGGAGTCACAGGGGACAGTCTCTGCTTCAACCCATTAACAACAGCAGCTCCCATGAGCACAGCTGAGAGGAGGAGAGACTTTTGCTTGTAGCCATGGCAAAATGCAATCATGGGCTCAAACTGGCACACCGTTACACTAGATTTGAATCCAGTGGCATCTTCCAGAGGATTTAGCCGGCTTAGTCTGTTGCTGCAAAATAGTAAAAAGCCCTGGAGCTCCTTGAAGACTAGCAAACTTTATTGTAGCTTAAGCTTTTGAGAAACACAGCTCTCTTCGTCAGATGCTACAGTGGCATCTTAGAGACCAACAAGAATTTTGGGGTGTCAAAGCTTCCTTCACCTGACAAAGAGAGTGTTGACTCTCAAAACCTTAAGAACGTAAGAAGAGCCCTGCTGGATCAGACCAGTGGTCCATCTAGTCCAACATCCTGTCTCACACAGTGGCCAACCAGTTCCTCAGGAGGTCCAACAACAGGTCATAGAGGCCAAGGCTTTCATAAGAACACAAGAAGAGCCCTGCTGGATCAGACCAGTGGTCCATCTAGTCCAGCATCCTGTCTCACACAGTGGCTGACCAGTTCTTCAAGAGGTCCAACAACTTGTCATAGAGGCTGAGGCCTTCACAAGAACATAAGAAGAGCTCTGCTGGATCAGACCAGTGGTCCATCTAGTCCAGCATCCTGTCTCACACAGCGGCTGACCAGATCCTCAGGAGAGCCAACAATGGGGCATAGAGGCTGAGACCTTCCCCTGATGTTGCCTTCTGGCACTGAGATTCAGAGGTTGACTGCATATGAAGATGGAGGTTCCCTTTAGTCACCATGGCTAGTAGGTCTTGAAGGTGTCACTGGACTTGAATCTAGCTGCTCTTCTGTAGACCAGTACAGCTACCCTCTGAAACAGCATTACACGGTTCACCCAAGAACCTACTGCCTGCAATCTGAAGCAAAGCATCTCAGGCAAAGGTTCGCCACCTCACAATGTGGATGAGGCCTGGGAATGGTGAATCAATTACATGTTTCTTGATAACCTGTCATGAATCAACATGCATTCATAGCCCTCCTGAAGGGACCGCCTTTCCCCATATATACCCCAGAGAGCACTACGGTCTGGGTCACAAAATCGATTTATCCTCCCAGGTCCCAAGGACACCAGGCTAGCTGTAAGCAGGGCCAGGGCTTTCTCGGTGGTGGCTCTATACTGGTGGAATGAGCTCCCAGAAGAGCTCAGGGCCCTGCGGTACCTTTTACAGTTCTGCAAGGCCTGCAAGATGGAGCTCTTCCACCAGGCTTTCAACTAGGAGCCGCCACCACTATTAACAACAGCAACAGCCTGTAGAGCCTGGTCCCTGGCCGGTTATCGATAGCCTAGGTGTGCCGACTACATCTGAGGAAGATCAGTGAGCTGGAACTTAAACAATTATTTATTTATTTATTATTTATTTATTTCATCAAATTTCTATACCGGTCCTTCCTGGAGGCTCGGAGCGGTTTACATATATACATTTAATCATCTAGCTAGGGCCACATATATTTCATGGGAGATGGGTGCCTTACCAAGCACCTAAGCAGCATAGGTCTTTTTTGTCTGTGGCGGGTCTTGCTGGAACCAGATGGTAGCGTCCTTCGGCGGAGGTTTTTTCTTTTTGGCTCGGCTCTCCTGGGGCGGTCCTCTGTGGCGCGCGGCTGCCCAATGAGTCGCACTGGTCTCTGTCCTGCAAGGCTCTGACCGCGCTTATGTCACTACGCCTCCACGCCACTCGGTCACGCCTCCACGAGTCGCCTGCTGTCTGCCGCCGATCTGCTGATCCGTCGCCATGTTCTTTCTGCCAGCTCACCACTCGCCATTCGCCGCATCCCCCAGCCACCGCTGCTGCCTTCCAGTATTGGAGGTAGGGTGCCCCCCCACTCCTAAGGAGGGGGTACCCATTTGTCTAATTGCCATTTAGGGCTTTTGAGCCACTGGGTGGGCGGGAGCTAGGACAAGGGTCGGGAGCTCACCCCAGCCGTTTTGGGACTCGAACAGCTGTTAAGGCCGTTTGGAGATAGATTACTTGCAGGCATTTACCGCCTGTACCACCGCTCCTTATAGAATGCACTCACACAGTAATGGCATCATTACGACACCAAAGAACAAAGCTAGCACTTTGACATTGTATTGCTTTAATGAACTGTTTTTAAATGTTTTGTGAACTTTGATTGTGATTGTGAGTTTTATCCTGTGTAAGCCGTCCTGAGCCTGCTTTGGCGGGGTAGGGCAGAGTATAAATCGTTAAATAAATAAATAAATAAATATTCCCCCCCTTCTCTTCCCCAAGGATTTATATGCTCTTCCCAAGCCGAGGAGGTTCTTACTCTTCTCAAGCTGTGTTATTTGGAATAGCAAAGCCTCGCTGGGTATGAAGACTGCCACCCGGCTAAGCAAACTGCTACCGAATGGGATTAAGGAACTTGATGGAGTCACTCAAGGTTCCCCAATCCCATCCTTTTAATAAAACAAAGCTTATGAATAGAAATGCATATCTGTGTTGGACCTGTGGGAAAAAATGGCCAAATATAATAAACATAGGGGTGCCAGTCCCCAGGTGGGGGTGGGGATCCCCTGATTTTGTGGGGCTCTGTGCACTGCTGGCCAGTGGGGGAAGCCCCAAGAGTGACCACTGGTGGCCACCTCTCTCCCTCCCCTCCTGCAAGATTTAAAGGGCGCTCTGGCCAATGAGCTGGAGGGTCCTTTAACATTTACAGGAGAGGCAGGAGGGGGTGGCTTCTGGCCCCACGCCTGAACTGCAAGTGGTGAATTAAAGGGACCCTTTAAATACTTTTTACAAACAGGGCCCACCGGCGCCTGAACTCCAAGCAGCGAAATCGCTCCTTACAGTTCAAGCTTCCTCTTTAATGTGATGACATCACTTCTGTGCGACATCATCATATTGGGGACATCCCCTCCCTCTCCGGGGACACCCCCCCAAAGTCCCCTGCTGGTGAGTGTACAGGACCTGCCAATCCTAAATGAACATAAGGGAATAAATGTGACCTATTATCATCTTCTATGATCCTTTGGTGATTATCTCAGGTTACTTGGATCGTAATTAGCCCAAGAATCTCAGGGAGCTGGTAATGAGTCTGTTTATTGCTATCAACTTGTTTACAGCTCACCACTGGGGGATTTTGACTGCTACAGCTGTTGAGTGACAAATAGAGGTACAAGAGGTGGCAACAGCTAGATCTGAGTCTAGTAGTACCTTCGAGACCAACACGATTTTGGAGTAGAAGTGTTTGAACCCCGAAGCTCCCTTCGTGAGATAGAGAGCTTTTGACTCTCAAAAAAAAATAAATAGCCAGTTCGGTGTAGTGGGTAGGAGCACAGTCTCTAATCTGGGAGAACGGGGTTTGATTCCCCATTCATCCACATGCAGCTGCTGGTGGGACCTTGGGTCAGTCACAAGTTCTTTCAGAGCTGTTCTCTCGGGTGTAGTTCTCAAAAGAGGGGAAGGGAAAGGAGATTGTAAGCCACTCTGAGACTCCTTTGGGTAGTGAAGGGCAGGGTATAAATCCAATCTCTTTTCTTCTTCATCTTCTTCTTCTTGTACTACTTCTTCTTCTTCTTCTTTGCTATTGGACTTGAATAAAGCGGCTCTATGGCAAACCAACACAGCTACCCTCTGAAAAGAGGTGGCAAAACCATTAAGTTAATGTATGATGTCAAATTTGCAACAGGTTCTACGGAACCTTTTTTTGAAAAAGACAAACCACTCGGTTTCCCCAGGCACATCTCTGACTGAGCTCTGTTCTGCCATAACTTTGCGATGTCTCTAAAGCTTGAACAGCCAGTGTTCATGTTTGGCACTCCCAACTGGTTGTGCAGTTCTCTGGATCCTGACCCCTGAAAACTAGCCTACAGATTGTACAATGCTGGCCTGTGAAGGCTTATCAGGTTCCCTTTCAGCCTGAAAAATTACAGGGTGACCACTGCTGGCTAAGTCAGTTTGCTATCTCAAACTGGTGCGCCACAGCCAACGATATGCAAAAGATATGATGATTCACCTCACCCTAAATGTCTTGTCCTAAGGGAGGGTCCCATGACTCAGTGGCAGAGTATCTGCTTTGGATTCAGAAGGTCCCAGGTTCAGTCCCCAGCATCTCCAGCTAAAAGGATCAGCTAGTAGGTGATGTGAAAGACCTGTGCCTGAGACCCTGGAAAGCCACCACCCATCAGAGTAGGCAATACTGATCTTGATAGACACATTTCAATGGGCTGACTCGGTATAAGGCAGCTTTGACATCCTTCAGAATGCTTGTGAAGCTGGGGACCATACTTGAACCAGCCTGACTCAGTATGGTCCTTTCCGCACTAGATCTTAAATCCTGCTTCAGCTCTGTCCCCGAACTTACATTCTACACTACATGCAAGTTCACCCCGTAATTATCTCGGAGTATTTTTTGTTTCCACATTACACTGATGTCCCCCCAGTTTTACCCCACACTCGTCCCAGGATAAACAGATGCTGTTATAACCAGGAATAAATGCAAGGTATTGTGTCATGAGTTGAACTCTGATAAAACCAGGGATGAGATCCAAGTGCAGAAAAGACCTATAAGCAGAGGTCATTTGGGGGGAGGAACGTGGGGGATCGCAGTTCCCCTGGGTGAGGTACGGGGGGCGGGGCACATGACGAAGCCCCTCCCCCTGCTTCCGGCCACCCCACTTCCAGCCCTCATTCAGCCAGGAGGAGGCAGGAGAAGAGGGAGGGTAAGTTGCTTCCTGCCTGCCTCTCCCCACCCCTGCATGCCTGGGGCCAGGGAGGGCCTTGGCGGGGCTTCCTTGCACTCCTGCTGGCCTTGCAGGTCCACCGCCAGGCCCCTCATAGGGCTTGGCAGTGTAGCTGCAAGGCCGACGGTGGCGGCCGGGACTGTTGGGGGCGGGGTGTGTCGCCTTATGACACACTTCCGGTGATGTCAGGGTGTGTGGCATATGCTAATGAGTTATGCTAATGAGTTCCCCTAGCTCTTTTTCTACGAAACGACCCCTGCCTATAAGGCACATTGGCACCCTTCAGAATGCATGTGAAGCTGGGGACCATACTTGAACCAGCATGTTTGGGAGAAAGGCTCCAGTATAATCTTTTGCACTGACATCGAGTTCTCCATATGCATAGATTATTTTCCCCCCCTTGGGCGAAACATTCAACATTCTACATCAACATTCAAATTCCTGTAAGGGATTTTTCCGAGGTATAATTTTCCCCTTGAGCATTTATTTCTGGAGCAAATGCTTAAGACAGAATTAGACTGCGTATGCCAAAAGTCAGTTGAGAAATACATTAGGGAGAGATGTAGGTTATGAACACATCAAGCTCTGCAGGCACATCATTGTGCATTATCCCTTTTTCAAGGCGATGCGGAGCTCAACCTGGAAATGTATGCCTGAAATCAAAGATTCTTCCTTTATATCGTGTATTATAAAAGCAGGAGGTCGGAGAGAGCATAGGGCAGGAAGAAGAACTAACTTCACAATACGAAGGAGGGATGAGATGAGAGCCTTGGAGTGAGAAGGGTTTTTTTTTTTATTAAAGTGGGAAAGGAGGAGGAGAGATACCATGCTTATCTCTTGGAAGAGAATACTACAATAGACTTGCTTCCGGGTATTCCTTGGTGTCACCAGATGTCTCCATAAAACTATGAATTAATTAAACTAACTAATGTGATAAGTGGACATAGGCCACTCCATAGTTTGAGACTATAGTTTGAAAGTTAATGATGACTTGGTGCTGGAGAAGATTCTTGAGAGTCCCTTGGACTACAAGGAGATCAAATCAGTCAATCCTAAAAGAAATCAACCCTGACTGTTCCCTGGAAGGCCAGATACTGTAGCTGAAGCTCAAATACTTTGGCCACCAAATGAGAAGGGGGCACTCACTGGATAAGACCCTGATGCTGGGAAAGATTGAAGGTAAAAGAAGAAGGGGACGGCAAAGGATGAGATGGTTAGACAGTGTTAACGATGCAACGAATGTGAAATTGAGCAAACTCTGGAGGACGACAGAAGACAGAAGGGCTTGGCGTGATGTGGTCCATGGGGTCGCGAAGAGTCGGACTCAACTGTGCGACTGAACAACAACAATGACTTTTCTGTCCTTTTTGTTCATCACTCCAGTCTCCTGATTTAAGTATCCATAAAAGGGGTGACCCTGAGAATCAGATATATTGATTCCTAAAACATCACCATAAATGCCATTTTGCCCCATTTTTTTCTCCCACTCATTGAATTATCTAGGGTGGGGAATTGCCTGCTGTCAGGGGGCCAATTACAAGCTCATGAGGAAACCAGCATTTATTGGACAGACCATGATCTGAATAATAATCTGTTAGCTGGATCTGGGTTGCACCAGTCAACCAGAGTTAAAATAAACCATGTTTTTTCTTTACACCTGAAAAGAGCATTTGTGCTACGGATAGGTTAGGCCAGAACTAGAGGTGCTTCGAGTTGTCTCCCAATCTGAATTTTCCCATAAATTTTTGAATTCTTTTCTGGGATCCTTTTAGAGGAGAAGTATAGAGTTGAATCTCAGATCCTTTCAATCCCCCCCCCCCTTATCCCTGCTGGTCTACCCCTCAAACCCACATTTAGATTTTGTTTTTCCCTTGTGTAAATTAACCCTGTGGATTCTTTAATTTCCAGCCCTTTCCTATTCCTTTATGCTACCTTTCATTCCATACAGTCTACACATTTTCCAACACTACTCATGCATCAATAAATCAGCACTGAACACTGCACGCATGTATAATTTTGTACATTATATATAGACATACCGGGGGCTGGGTCCAAAGTTGCATCGACAGAGCAATCCGATGGAAATGATTTTTTTCATTTGCTTTCTCATTCCCCCAAGGATCTCTTCCTTGTGCCCCCTGAGATGCCACCGCTGAGAGTCGGGGGACCCTCCGGAATGGGATGCCATATGGCCTGGAGGGCTGCAAGAGAGGAGAGGAACTTGGCTGGAAATGCCCTTCCTTTCTCTCCCATATAGGTAGCCTCTGTTTGCACATGAAAGTCCATGAAAGATGGAGACTTGGCAATTCCGGCTGAGTCCCCTGCCTGACTGCAGCTTCTTCCGCTATGGGGCATACTGTTCCAGAGGGTTCCCCTGAACACACGAAGCTGCCTGATACTGAATCAGACCATCAGTCCATCAAGGTCAGTATTGCCTTCTCCGACAGACTGCAACCAGGCCCGTAGCCATGATTTTGTGGCTTGTGGGGCAATTTTCCCCCCCTGGTGGGGCTGCCATGATTTTAATGTCAGCTCCAATCCGCCCCCAAGCCCGACCGCAGGGGGCCACCCCTCTCCCTCCCCTCCTGCAAGATTTACAGGACTTCAGCTGATCATCAGGGAGCACGTGGCCCCTCAATCAGCTGGAGGGCCCTTTAAATCTTGCAGGAGGGAGGGAGAGGGGTGCATGCCGTCCCCCATTTCTTCTCAAAAGCATTTAAAGGAACCCTTTAAATGCTTTTGAGAAGAAGTGGGCCCCCCATGTGCGCCCCCCTATTCTTTTCAAAAAATCTTCTCAAAAATATCGTGGGGCTGGCCCTTTAAGGAAGGGGGCAGAGCCCCTGGTAGCCCCACTGTAGCTACGGGCCAGACTGCCGCTCTCCAAGGTCTGAGGTCTTTCACATCCTGATCCTTTTAACCAGGGCTATTTTGGGGCAGGAACGCACAGGAACGGAGTTCCAGCTGGCACCCAAGTTGGCCACACCCAGCAGGAACTCATTAGCATAACAGGCCACACCCAGCAGTAGAAACTCATTAGGATTGGCTACATTAGGGGTGTGTGGCCTAACATGTAAAGGAGTTCCTGCAACAAAAAAATCCCTGGGTTTTGACAACAAGCAAGGTAAACAGAATAAGAAGCAAAAGGTGGGTGTGGCTGGATGACCACACTTCTGCCATCAGGAGGTCCAGCAGTGGGGCCAGGACATTAGAAGCCCTCCCACTGTTGACCCCCCCCCCAAGCACCAAGAAGACAGAGCATCACTTGCCCCAGAGCCCCTAGCTATACCTTGTGGCTAATAGCCACTGATGGACCTCTGCTCCATATGCTTATCTAATTCCCTTTTGAAGCCGTCCATGCTTGTAGCCGCCACCACTTCCTGTGGCAGTGAATTCCATGTGTTAATCACTCTTTGGGTGAAGAAGTACTTCCTTTTATCCGTTCTAACCCGACCGCTCTGCAGTTTCATGGAGTGCCCACGAGTTCTTGTATTGTGAGAAAGGGAGAAAAGTACCTCTTTCTTTACCTGCTCTTTCCCATGCATAATCTTATAAACCTCGATCATGTCACCCCTCAGTCGTCTTTTCTCCAAGCTAAAGAGCCCTAAGCGCTTTAACCTTTCCTCATAGGGAAAGTGTTCCAACCCTTTTATCATTCGAGTTGCCCTTTTCTGCACTTTTTCCAAAGCTATAATATCTTTTTTAAGGTGTGGTGCCCAGAACTGCACACAGTATTCCAAATGAGGTCTTACCATTGATTTATATAGGGGCATTATTATATTGGCTGATCTGTTTTCAATACCCTTCCTAATAATCCCCAGCATAGCATTGGCCTTCTTTATTGCAGTCACACACTGTCTCGACATTTTCAGTGAGTTATCCACTACAACTCCAAGATCTCTCACTTGCTCAGTCTCTGCCAGTTCAGACCATTAGTCCATGCTAATGAGCGGTGCTGTCAGGGGTGTGGCCTAATATGCTAATGAGTTCCTGCTGCTGGGTGTGGCCTATCATGCTAATGAGCTCCTGCTGGACTTTTTCTACAAAAAGAGCCCTGCGTCTCATGTATGTTTGTCTCTGTGTTTGTAAGTTTGTTAAAAAATAATTATTTTTAAAAAATGTGGGTCAAAGGTGTGGGGTGTCTGAAGGGCAAGGAAGTGGGACAACAAACAAGGTAAACAGAACCAGCAGGAGGAGGCTGCCGGGGGGGGGGGAAGCTGATCTTTAAAATTGCTTCTGTCGAGTCACTATACTGATGGAACTTTGGATCCAGCTCTACATCAACTGCATATAAAATGCGCCCAACGTTCATGTAAGATACAAACAAATCTATAAAAGCACAATGGTGGGAACTGAGAGTGGTGACAAACATACGAATGCATATGAAAAGCAACAAAATAGGAAACATTTGCTTACAGATTTCAGGATGCCGGCTTTAGGGCGGCTTTATTGTTTTGAATGCATGGTCTAGAAAAGCAACACCATCATAACTGTGTCCAAATGAAGCCATTCATTTGTGGGTTTCTTTTAATATTTATGGCCCCCGGTGGTATGACTTCAGGAAAAGGAGGACACGGTAGAAGTATCCCAACCTAATTTCACAGGTAGGGGTGAAAATCGCCCAGAACTGGCTGGCTTTCAGAAAGGCAGATCACTATCTTTCATTCCTTTTTCTTCCCAGGCTTGCCGCACTGAGCCGGTAGACGACGGAGAGAAATTTGAAGTGATTATGGCCTCTTGGTATGAATACGCAGCAGATGAGGAATGTTTTTTTTTTCCTCTTGCACATTTACAGTGCCAGTCTAAGCAGAGGTACACCAAGAGTTGCTATCCCTGAATCGGGAAATTCCTGGAGGTTTGGGAGTAGAGCCTGGGAGGGCAGGATTTGGGGAGGGGAGGAACTTCAGTGGGGCACAATGCCATACAGTCCGCCTTCCAAAGCAGCCATTTTCTCCAGGGGAGCTGATCTTGGTTGTCTGGAGATTGATTGTAGTAGCAGGTGTTAGATCGCACTAACAAAGGATCGAGATTGATTTCAGCTCAGTGATTCAGCTTTATTTGAAGTAGCGAAAAAACAAACGCATTCAAAACCAGAACGAACAAACAGTGGGAGCTATGCTCCTTCTAAACATTACCGGGCTAATATAGCCACACCTATTTACATTTAACAACCAATGAGATTGATGAGTTAAAGACCAATGGGAGTCTTTCCCTCTCAGGGAATAGTACAGTTCTGATTGGTCACTGTTACAGAGCGACCAATAGGAAGTCCGTTCAGAGGAGCCCTAGCTTGGCTCGAAGCTTAACATGGGAGTTCAATGAGGTGATTCATGTAATTGTTTCAATACATTACAGCGGGAGGTTGGCAACCCCACTGATTGACTCCTGCTCGTAACTCGGTATAGTCTGGAGATCAGTCATCATTCTAGGTTTCCTGGCCCCTCCTGGAGGTTGGGCCCCTAGTTACCCTCACCTAACTTCGTTGAAGTCAGTGGCTGGTAGAAGAAGACGAAGAAGAGATTGGATTTATACCCCGCCCTTCCCTTGGAGTCTCAGAGCGGCTTACAAACTCCTTTCCCTTCCCCTCCCCACAACAGACACCCTGTGAGGTGGGTGGGGCTGAGAGAACTCTGACACAAACGGCTCTTTTTCAAGGACAGCTGTGCCAGAGCTTGCGACTGACCCAAGGTCACATCAGCAGGTGCAAGTGGAGGAGTGGGGAATCAAACCCGGTTCTCCCAGATTAGAGTCCGCACACTTAACCACTACACCAAACTGGTGTACCAAGGAAAGAAGAGAAGAGATTGGGTCTATACCCTGCTTTTCACTACCTGAAGGAGTCTCAGGGCAGCTTACACTCTCCTTTCTCATTCCCTTCCCGTTCCATGTAGGTGGGGCTGAGGGAGCTCTTTCGAGAATTGCTCTTGACAGAACAGCTCTGAGAGAGCTTGTAAGGTCCCACCAGCATCTGCATGTGGAGGAATGGGGAATCAAACCTGGTTCTCCCAGATTAGAGTCCACATTCTTAACCACAACACTAAACTGGCTCTCAAGAAGAAGAAGAGGTGGCAACAAAAAAGTAGCAAGATCTCTTGCTGTGGCCCAGTGGTACAGCACTTGCCCTTTTCATTCTTGGCACCAGTCCTTGGCATCTCCAGTAAAAATGGTAACAGGTAGAAGGGTCTGGGAAATTCCTGTTTCCTCTGAACCCAGACAGCTCATACTGGTCACAGCAGACATTACTTGTAAAGTCTAATTTCAGGGGAGGTTTTTTTCCCTCAGTGGTAGAGCACCTGCCGTGTATGGAGAAGGTCCTAAATTCAATTCACCATCTTCAGATAAAGAGTCAGAGCAGCAGATGCTGGAATGACTAATTTCTGCTGGAAATCCTGGAGTGTCTCTGCCAAACACAGTAGAAAATGTGGAGCTAGATCAGGGCACCCCAACATGGCACCCACCAACACTTTTCCTGGCACCCCCAAATGTTTTTAGAAAGTGGGCAGGGCCAGGTGGGGCATTTGCCCAGCAAGATTTTTGGTAGCCCATTGGAGATTTGATTGGCTGTGCAGACTTTTTTTAAAAAGTTGTTTTTGGCAGCAGCTGCCACCACAGCACAAGGATCTTCACTGTGTGACTGAAGGTAAGAGGTGGCAGCCATTTTGTGATTGGCCCTACCTCATGCAGCAGCCATTTTGTAGCTGTGGCAGCCATTTTGTGGCTGGGCCTGTAAAGCGGAGCTGTTCTGCCAGGCTTTTAATTGAGGCGGTGGATTAGGGTTGCCAAGTCCATCTTCCACCCCCAGCGGGGGATTATGGGGGCGTTCCTGGAGGGGGCGGGGAATCTCCGATGTGATGATGTTGCATTGGGGATGTCCCCCCCCCACCGCCCGTGCGCCGGATTTCCAGAAACGGCAGTTCCCTGCACTTTCCCCCTTTTGGATGCAGTTCCCTGCGTTTCCCTTTTGGATGCAGGAGCTGGTGTTTCCCCTTTAAGAACAGCCGCGTTTCCCTTTTAAGAGCTGGAAGGATTTCCAGAAACAGCAGTTCCCTGCACTTGAAGGAGCTGGCGTTTCTCTTTTGGATGCAGGAGCTGGCGTTTTCCCTTTCAGAAGAGCCGCGTTTCCCTTTTGAGAGCTGGAAGCTGGCATTTCCCTGCAAGCTTGCGGAGATTGGGCTTGGGAGGAAACACGGGTTCCACACACTTAGGGGGAGAGAGATGGGTGGCTGTGGGTGTTGGGGGCGGGGCTTCCCCCGCTGGCCATCTGGCTGGCGGTGGGTAGAACCCCCCCCAAAAAAACCAGGGGACCCCTGGCAAACCGGGGGGTTTGGCAACCCTACGGTGGATGCTCAACCATTCTGGCCTTCCCTGTTTATGGCCCCTCTCCCAGTTCCTGTTGACAGATGATGTTATTGGGCACTGGAGCACCTATATTCACCTGATATGAGGCAGGAGGTTTGATGATATTGTTTATTGTGTCATCGACTGTTTTATTGCTTTTACTGTTTTATTGTTTTACTCCATGTTGTAAGCCGCCCTGAGTCCACGTATGGGATAGGGCGGGGTATAAATTGAATGAATGAATGAATGAATGAATACAGTGTTTCTCAATTCTGAATGCCAAAAATACCCACAGGTTCAAAAAGGTTGGGTATCCCCGAGCTAGATGGACCATGGTCAGACTTGGTGGAAGGCAACTTCATATGATCAAATGCTGTACAGAATTGGTCAGGGATGAGCATTGGGGCCACCTCTTCAGGTGGATTAAATTGGTGGTGTGCTGCTGGAATCACTGACTGATTCCTGCTTGTAACTCTCAATCCCCTTGGGAATTCAGTCTAGTGAAAAGAGTTAGTTGATGTGGAGGAAAAGCATATAGGATTACTTTCTTGAGTGGGTAGTGGCTGTGTTTCCGTAGCATTGTTTTACCATTTTGGGCCTTGTATTAGCAAGGTATCAGGGAACAAAGTGGTCTGTTTACTAGTAATTACTCTTATTTCTGTAGAAACAGAACCCAAACAATAGAAATTACCTCTAATTTCCCACTGCTGAACTTCACACACATGATTCTGCTGCTGAAGTAAATCCCTACGAACACTTGAAAGAATTATATGATTATCCAGAAAGTATACAGATGACAGCAGCACAAATGGCTTCTCATCCTGTTTGTAGCCTCTTCAGCTCAATAATTCAGGGAACGATGATCTGAACCATTTCCAGGCCTGACGGGTTAGGATAACGGCTCTGCGATCTGTGGTCATTTTTAGTATCCCTTGACAATTAATTCTTTAAATCAGGCTAATGCGATATTCAACAGACCAGTAGACATCTAAAAGATTGTTTGGCTCTGGGGGGGGGAAATTAGATAACAAGTAAAATGAATGTGAATAATTGTAAAGAAGTTCATGCTTGCTGGACTGAGGACCCGGTCAGACGGAGAATTTGCCGTGCGAAAGGCACGGATGTCGGGTGGATTTTTGGGGCGCGATCACACCGCAACATCTGGGAAGTGTAGCACACCCATGGCCAACCTGTGGCGTCCCACCGAAGATGCGGAGTTAAAACGTAACAAGGAAAGTGCACTAGTATCTGGAAAACGTGCAGCACAGGTGGGCGTCTGATCGCGGGACGCTAGTATCTTGTGGCATCCGCTGCCCGTCCACGTCCCATTGCAAACCAGATGTTTTTCGTAAGCGCATGTGCACAAACATGAAACTGAAAGCAGTGCTGCTCCGCGGAACTGCGCATGCACACAAATGCAAAATGCTTGTGTGATCGTGCCATGCCGCTTCTTTGCTACGCTGCAGCATCGCCGTGTGATCACCAGCTAACAGCCGAAGCACGGAGACTCGGGAGACCGTGTGATTGGGCTACTGTGCTTTATTTTGCTCCGGGGTGAACAGCCATGCCTCCCCCCCACGTTATCTGGGCCATGTGACCGGGGCCTGAGAATAGCTTAAAATGCGGTATCTATGATGATGTAGTATAGTTCTCTCATGGGTTTTGCATCATTTCAGTCATCAGATTGTATCTCACTTGGAGGACTACTTCTTTGCAATATCTCCTTGCACAACGGGAAAGCTGTGGATAGGGAAATGGGGAGGCCATAACAGAGGCTGAAGTGTTACATCACTTCTGGCAAAAACCCAGAAATGACATAGGGCAGCTCTAGGAATTACTGAAATTTTATGGTTTTACCACAGAGTTTGTGGCAATTCCCTCCTGCCAACCTAGCAGTTCGAAAGCAAGAAATTGCAAGTAGATAAATAGGTACCACTTCGATGGGAAGGTAACAGCATTCCGTGCGCCTTGGTGTTTAGTCATGCTGGCCACATGACCATGGAAATGTCTTCGGACAGCGCTGGCTCTTCGGCTTGGAAACGGAGATGAGCACCGCAACCCTAGAGTCGGATTCGACTGGCTTTCAAGCAAGGGAATCTTTACTTTTTACCTTTGTGGCAATTCCTAGAGCTCGTTTATGTAATTTGCAGGTTTTTGCTGGAAGTAACACAGAGGTACACGTGACACTGCCATTTTTATTTTGTCCCCCACTGATGGAAACCATCAGGATGACCCTCTGCCTTATTCATAAGATATCTTCATGTGAGAAGACATTGACAAGACACACTTCCAAAGAAACACTCCCTACCCAGTGGTGCAATCTTGTGAAAAGATCATATGACACGCTCAGCCGCATGACCGAATTGGTTTTGATATCTCAGGGAAAACCGAGCCCCACAACAATTCTCTGCTGCACTTCTCCCAGTGATATGGTCCTTTTTGGTGAACTGCCTAGCAGGGTCACGTCCATCCAATGAAAGGATGTGTCGTCATGGCAGTATAGCCATGCTTAGACTGATAGATCATTATTTTCAATTAAGTTAGCTTTTAAAAAAACTAAAGTAGACATCTCAGCCCAAGTTCAGGGTTTTATTTTCAGGGTAGGGGTGGGGAGTCCATGAATGGGAATTCCAAACTAAGAACAATCTGAAGTAAGTCTACTCAGAAGAAGTGGGTTCCTTGTTAGTCAATGGGGGCTGCTCCCAGGAGTGTCTACAGGATTGCAGCCTAAGGGTGCTGTCAGACAAGCACTTTGATCCATTGTTGTTGCTTCTCACCAATGGATTTAAATAGCTAGTTCAGACAGCAACATCTGTATCCCATCCCACAGTTGTCAGCCCCTCCGTGCTCACCCTTGACTTTCCCAACACTGGATAAAGTCTGGTATTTACTGAATCTACCAGGTTCACTGCATGTATCCAGATGTCTGATCACTCCATTGTGCACTCAAGCTGTTAGGGAAGTCTGAAGCAAATTGGTCCATGTGGCTCAGCTGTTTCCAATCTAAACAACTGAGCCACAGCCTGCTCCTGTGGCTCAGTTCCTTAGCTTGGAAACAGCTGAGCCATGGGGCAGGCTGCTGCCATGGCTCAGTTGCCCAGAGCCCGAAATGACTGAGCCACGGGAGTGAGCTGCCCCCATGGCTTAGCTGTTTTGGGCACGAACCTCACAAATCTGGTTCAGTTCATATGTGAGTCAACTGGGTTTGTGATTCACCCACAATCCCGAACCAAACCGCAGTTTTGTGGTTCATGCCCATCCCTATCCACCCCGCTATTATAATTAATCTCCATATGGCCAAGATCAGTTCACCTAGAGAAAATAACTACTTTGGAGGGTGGACACTATGGTTTTATATCCTGCTGAGGTCCCTCCCCTCCCCTCCCCAGACCCCACCGTCTCCAGGCTACACCCCACTCCCCAAAAAAAACCAAACACCCCAGCTATTTCCCAAACCGGAGCTGGCAATCCTAACATAATCCCCCCCCTCCCCTCCCCAGCCCCCACCGTCTCCAGGCTACACCCCACTCCCCAAAAAAAACCAAACACCCCAGCTATTTCCCAAACCGGAGCTGGCAATCCTAACATAATGTACATGGTTTGTGAGGTTCCATTTTGTAAATAATTTGGCAGAGATTTTCATAGTACCAAGGAACAGAAGGAAGGACTGTAATCAAATCTGTGACTGGTGTTGGGCCTGTAATTGGTAATTTCCATGCGTTGGGTGGTTTCCCAGTTCTACAACTTTTTGCTAAGAATTGGCCCCATGATGAATTAGAAAGGACTGTAGATCTTCTAGGGTGCTATTACAGAAATCTTAAATTCTCACGTCCTAGCAGAGCCACCAGGAGTAATTACTCTCCCGAATTTGCCAATATTTTTTTGAATTTAGTATCTTCTTTCAAGTTAACAAAATGATTTAAACGCAAATTTCTCATGTAGAAGTATTGATAAAGTTTTGGGCATCCATTAGTTCCATAACAACCTGTTCAAATGATATAAAAGCCCTCTGGAACAATGAAACTCTTAAATCTTGTTAATTATCAGAAATCCCATTTTTTATTGAATGTTAACATCTTTAAGGCTTTGCCTGATTGGAGACGCCAATGGAGTGATTGCTGGAGGTTGTGTTGTAAAAAAAAAATGAACACTGCGGTTCTCTCTCAGTGTCGCTGCACAAGTTGACAGATGGTATAATTCCACAACTGAGAGGTAGATATGCAAAATACATACAGCCTTGGACAAAACACGTCAACAGCCATTAGAGTTGCCAGGTCCCTCTTGGCAACCGCACGGGGCTGGGGGGGGGGAAACTTACCATGAGCAGCGGGGAGGCCCATCCGATGTACAGCAACATATGTCACTGACCACATGACTCAGAAGTGAAGTCATTACTTCTGGGTTGTTGGGGCGACAGTCTGGTATTTGGGCAAAAACCCTATGGTAAATTTTGCTTCTACCATAGAGTTTTTGCTCAAATATGAGAACATTGCTCCGACGGCCAGGACATCCTCTCCTCCTCCTCCTCCTCCTCCTCCTCCTCCTCC
>NW_015167602.1:158803-172476 GCF_001447785.1 Gekko japonicus
CTCCTCCTCCTCCTCCTCCTCCTCCTCCTCCACCTCTTTGTATGTTTCCTCTCCAGTATGGCTTAAACAGAGGAAACATTCAAGAGAACCCCGTAATCAGGGGTCTTGTTGTAGAAAAAGAGCTGCCGGAGCTCATTAGCATAACTCATTAGCATAACTTATTTGCATATGCCACGCCCCCTGACATCGCCGGAAGTGACAGAAGGCCACACCCCCTGACATCACCGGAAGTGTGTCAGAAGGCCCGGCTACTTACCCTCCTGCTTCATCCTCATTCCCAAACGGAATGAGGATCGAAGCAGAGGGCGGGGTAAAGAAGGGGGCGGGGCTTCACCACGTGACCGCCCCGCCCCCTAGAGGTTCTCTTCCGGAGCTCCGTACCTGAGAGCTCCCCCCCGACTAGAGCCCTGCCCGTAATGACTAAGCCTCAATGTCTCCTTTTCAATTCCTTGTATTGGTAAATAGATCCAAGTGGAGTTAATGAGAAGGAGGCTCTCCTGGACAAAGAATCATTACGATCATTTAAGAAGACACCCAGAGAGAGTCATTGATAGCTGGAATGTCTCAGCCAATCCTATTTTTTTTAAAAAAGAATACCTCTTTTATGACATGCAAAACATTTCAGTTGTTAAACACTGATTATAGTTCTCATCCAGACAGCATCGCACACTGTAGCTAGACCTGCTCAGCTTTGAGATTAGATTCCCCCTACCCTTGTTTGGAGGGGGGGGGGAGTGAAAATTGAATCCTAGCGGAACCCATCTGTGAAATGGAAGGAGATGTCAATGATGCTTGGGCCTGGTTAAGGTAATGGCTTCATTATATGACAGTCTCGCTGGAGAGAAGGAGAACCACTTGGTTCCACTTGGAGAGGCTTCGGCAGAGCACAGAACGGATTCAATTTGCTCTGCCAAAACTCCGGAGGGCTCAGTAGAGTCTGGAGCGGATGGTTCTGCTGCAGCCCATTCCAGGAGTACACAAAGAGACTGATGGGGAATGCACAAGGCCCTCATCCTGAGGGGGGGGGGGTCTAGGGTGGCCTGTTGATGTCACCACACTGCCTTAGTTCCCCTTAGTTCTGAGGCCTCTGGTCCAGAAGCACAGTCCCCACAGGAAAGTTCTAGAATTTTCTACACCCTAATTTACAAGTACCATAGGTTCACTATCTCCCTATTGTGGGAGCTGTCATCATTTCTGGTGACATTATTGACATGACCTTGGGCTCCCCCTAGGAAGGGGTCTGTGCAATGAATGTCTTCACAAATGTTTCTTTACAAATGATATTCAGGTTAGCTAGCAGTCTCTTGAACACATTACAGAGTCTTGTGTAACGCTCCTATGTGAGTCTGCAACTCATATGTGAGTTGCGGGTTCTTGTCAGTTCCAGAAAGTATGGTAACTAGATTCAGATCATGAGTGTTCCACCAAAGGGGCCTTGGCTCCTCAAAGCCATTTCCTGACCTGAAGTGGTCCTGGGGGCACTATTTGACCCATTTGGGAAACCCACGTGGACACTGGTGGTTTTCTTCAACAGGCCAAATAGAGCCCCCTGACCATTTCACATTGGGAAGATATTGTGGGAGGATGCTGAAGTCCCTTCTTAACATGAACTACAGTTGCGATCTGAATTGGGCACCATATATTGTGGGAGGATGCTGAAGTCCCTTCTTAACATGTACTACAGTTGCGATCTGAATTGGGCACCATATATTGTGGGAGGATGCTGAAGTCCCTTCTTAACATGAACTACAGTTGTGATCTGAATTGGGCACGACACACACAGGAACTGAGAAGAACCTGCAACTTGAAGGTTATCAACCTTCAGGTCACACCTGGAGATCTCCAGCTATTACAATTGATCTCCAGACAGCCAAGCTCAGTCCCCCTGGAGAAAATGGCTGGTTTGGAGGGAGGATCTTATGTCATTATTATTGGGTTAAATGTAAAAAAAAATGCACATCAATTTGCCTTGGAAGCACAGAAGCTTTATGCAGTATCCCCAGTCTTCTACATTTCCCAGTTAAGGGGGAAATGCTATTCAAACAAATGACAAAGATGATCTGACTCCAATAGTAGTGAGAGAAAGAAATTTTTACTGACTAAAATAGATGCATGGCTTACATGACACAATCATGTAGGTTCATTTAACTTATTGTGAACAGAATAACTTCAAAAAAAAAAGTTAACTTGCTACAGCTCCAAGCCCAGGTAAGAGAGAGAAGAAGAGAGGTCCTATATAAGAAAAAAACAGGAGACAAGCAACAACCAAAGAAGCTCAACATCTAACCAATGAGAGGGTGGGGCCAACTGCCAAGTGTCCCTGAGTGAGAGAATTCTCCTAACCTTTTTCCTCCCAGATCCTCTTACATGCAGAGTTACAATATCCAACAATTATAATGCCCTGAGGTCCCTCCCCTCCCCAAATCCTGCCCTCTCCAGGCTCCACTGCCAAAATCTCCAGGTATTTCCCGACCCAGAGTTAGCAACCCTATGCAATTCATATCTGACTGTGAACACAGGATATGGACCTTGGATCTATCTTGTACTCTATAATTTGTGAGTTACCTCGGGGGGGTCCACTGTAGACACATCTCTGTTTTAAACCTTCTGAAAACACCACAGAAGTTCGCCCCAGGAGAAAAAGCACCCGGACGTTTTATTTCCATTTCTGTTTCCCTCTGCTCTTTCACCTATTTCCCCCCCCCCCATATCACTTCCTCAGAACTAGCTGAGATATAGGAGAAGCGGTAGATTGTAGTAACTTAAAAAAACTCAAATTCCCAGGTCTATTACCTTAACACTCTACCACTTCTGGAGCAGAGGGGGGGGGAGGGCAATTTAAATCATAATGAAATGCTAACAGACGAGGAGGACCCATTTGTATATTGGTTTCTCAAACGAAAGCACTGCTTTGCCGTGCTTGTAATTGCTGTCAGCTTTTAAAGCTATCTTCTTTTCAGAAAACACTTTCGAGTGCACCTGCAGGGGAAAAAAAAGGGGGCCGTTACCAGGCAACCGGCAAGTTCTGAGTGCTGAGAATTCAAACATGATTGACACGCACTTTTTCAAAGCGAGGATGCTGCTGAAGCCGCCGCCGCCACTACTACACGGGGGGAGCACAATATTGCCTGATACGATGGCAGGGAATGGCACTTCATATTGGAAAGCTGGGAGGTGTTGCATAATGCTCCGAACATTTGAATGTGTCGGTACTTAACATGTCCGACTTCTTGTTGTTCTCAGACCACAGAGGAGGCTGAACGTCGGCGGTATTGTGGTGGCTACGTCCCTGCAGGACTGGGAATGTGGCGTATGAACAACTGAAGCGCCAGCGGCATGGGGCAGGCCCGTAGCCAGGGTTTTGTAATTTGGGGGGCCTTTAAATAAGTTGGGGGGCACTGACATCAGTTGTGGAAGCAAGCCATGCTTGGAGAAGGGGTAGTGGCAGCGGGGGGGGGGGCCTGGGAGGAAGTTGGGGGGCCGGGCCCCGAAATGCTTTAATGTAGCTAGCACAGGGGTAGTTTGGCCAGTCCTATGGCTGATTTTCAGGCAGGGGCGATTTTAATATTTATTTATAAAATTTATAACCCACCTTCTGCCCCCACCAAGGCAGCTAACTAGGGTTGCCAGCCTCCAGGTGGTGGATGGGGATTTCATAGAATCCTAGAGTTGGAAGGGGCCATACAGACCCTCTAGTCCAACCCCCTGCCCAATGCAGCACCAGCCTAAAGCATCTCTGACAAATATCCGTCCAGCCTCTTCTTGAAAGCTGTCAGTGAAGGGGAGCTCACCACCTCCCTAGGCAGCTGATTCCACCTTTGAATCACCCTGACCGTGAAAACGTTTTTCCTAATATCCAGCCGATACCTTTCTGCATATAATTTAAACCAGTTGCTTCAGGTCCTCTCCTCTGCTGCCAACTGGAACAGCTCCTTGCCCTCCTCCAAATGACAGCCTTTCAAATATTTAAAGAGAGCAATCATGTCCCCCCCTCAATCTCCTGTTCTCCAAACTAAACATTCCCAAGGCCCATAGCCTTTCCTCGTAGGGCTCAGTCTCCAGACTAGGGATGTGCATTTGGTTCATCCGAACCGAATGCACCCCGAAAATGGCCCATTCGGACCCCTTTTGGACTGCTGCAGGCCGATTCAGATTCTCTGATCTAAATCGGCTTGCCGCTGAATTTCGGTGGCAATTCGGCCCCATTATATCCTATGGACCATTGAAGCCAATGGCAAAAACATAGGGTGTATTCTGGGGTCTGGAGGGGAGGGGGTTTGACAGAGAGGCTCCAAACTCGCAGGGTAGCTTCTGGAGCCTCTCCCCAAGATACCAACCCCAAACAGGTTGCCCCTATTCCCTCCACTGAGTTCCCTTTGGGAAGAAAGTTGGGGTTGCCAGCTCCAGGTTGGGAAGTATCTGGAGATTTTGGGGCTGAAGGCTGAGGAGAACATGGTTTTGAGATAAGAGGGACTTCAAGACAAAACAAGAGCCAGTTTGGTGTAGTGGTTAAGTGCACAGACTGTTAATTTGGGAAAATTGGGTTTGAGTCCCCACTCCTCCACTTGCAGCTGCTGGATGACCTGGGGCAAGCCATAGTTCTGTCAGAGTTGTTCTCTCAAGGGCAGTTCTGGAAAGAGCTCTCTCAGCCCCACCTACCACACAGGATGTCTGTTGTGGGGAGAGGAAGGGATGGGAGTTTGTAAGCCGCTCTGAGACTCCGAGTGAAGGGTGGGGCATAAATCCAATCTCCTCCTCCTCCTCCTCCTCTTCTATGGGATATAATGCCATAGAGTCTGCCATCTAAAGTGCCATTTCCTAGAAACCAGTTGGCAACCCGAATAGCTGGGGAGGTATAAATTAAGTAAATAAATGAATAAAATCTCTGCTATTTCAATCTGAAAATCTCCATTTAACACCCCCCCCCCATACAAGTTGAACTCATGATTCTTTTCTTGCAGCCTTTCCCCCCTTGCACTGAATTTCCCCCCTTAAAATATAAATGGCTTTCTGCACTGAGCACTGTGCATGTATCCTATGTATAAATAAAATGCATATGTTTGTATGGATTTATTCAAATCATTTTTTTTTAAATGGTGCAGACTGTTTTTAAAACAGAGGTAAGGGAAATTTACGGAGGCTGGATCTACCAATGGGAGTTCGGTAGGAAAGACAGGTGGGATCTCCATGGTAGCATACGAGTGAATAGTTGAACAATCCTTTGGGAGGAACATACAGCTATTATCACCTTCTGCAAAAGAAAAGAAAACTAATGAGAATTTTCCTGGCTGTTCTAGTTAAGTTAAAAGTTTGCTTCCAAGGCAGGGGCAGGCAACCCCTCTCCTCCAACCATGCATGTCCCCATCTAGAAGAAGAAGAGGAGGAGGAGGAGGAGGAGGAGATTGGATTTATACCCCGCCCTTCACTACCCAAAGGTGTCGCAGGGCGGCCTACAAACTCCTTTCCCTTTCCCTTCCCCTCCCCACAACAGACACCCTGTGAGGTAGGTGGGGCTGAGAGAGCTCTTGACAGAAACTGCTCTTTTTCAAGAACAGCTCTATCAGAACTATGGCTTGTCCAAGGTCATCCAGCAGGTGCAAGTGGAGGAGTGGGGAATCAAACCCGGTTCTCCCAGATTAGAGTCTGCGCACTTAACCACTACACCAAAACTGGCACAAACCACTACACCAAACAATTTTGCTCAGTCAATTCGCCATGATAATTTATAGCACTTTGTGAACTGTTTTAGATGTTATCTTGTTTTCCTCTTTTTAAACTTGTATGGCATTTGTGATCTCTGAGCCGCCCTGAGCCGGCTTTGGTGAGGAGGGCGGGGTATAAATAATACATACATACATACATACATACATACAGAGCTGCTCAAGCAACCAAGGTGAGGCCCCATCCTTAGGGATACCAACCTCCAGGTGGATCCTGGAGTTCTCCCAGAATTACAACTGATCTCTGGGCTACCGAGATCTGTTCCCCTGCAGGAAAGGGCAGCTTTGGTGGGTGGGTGGGGGAGGGCCAATGGCCTCACATCCTTGCTGAGATCTTTCTCCTCCCCCAACCCCACCCTCCCCAGGCTCCATCCCCCCATCTCCAGTAATTTCCCAACCCAGAGCTGGCTGTGGTCCAGGACTCAATGCAGAAGTCAAGTTATCAGCCAGTTTGGTATAGCGGTTAAGTTCACGGACTCTAATCTGGGAGAACCGGGTTTGATTCCCCCACTCCTCCACTTATAGCTGCTGGATGACTTTGGGCAAGCCATAGTTCTGAAAGAGCTCTCTCAGCCCCGCCTACCTCACAGCGTGTCTGCTGTTGGGAGGGGAAGGGAAAGGAGTTTGTAAGCCACTCTGATACTCTGAGGGTATAAGAACATAAGAACATAAGAGACGCCAATGTTGGATCAGGCCAAAGGCCCATCCAGTCCAACACTCTGTGTCACACAGTGGCCAGAAATACCAGGTGCCATCAGGAGGTCCACCAGTAGGGCCAGGACATTAGAAGCCCTCCCACTGTTGACCCCCCTCCAAGCACCAAGAAGACAGAGCATCACTTGCCCCAGAGTCCCTATCTATACCTTGTAGCTAATAGCCACTGATGGACCTCTGGTCCATATGCTTATCTAATTCCCTTTTGAAGCCGTCCATTCTTGTAGCCGCCACCACTTCCTGTGGCAGTGAATTCCATGTGTTAATCACTCTTTGGGTGAAGAAGTACTTCCTTTTATCCGTTCTAACCTTTTATCCAATCTCCTCTTCCTCTTTCTGGCTGGGGACAGCGGTACCTTTATTACCGGTGTGGCTTCAGCAAAGGCTGAGGGTCACCTGAAGTCCTGAATGATCTTGCAAGGTAGTGGAGATGTGGGGTTGCTGGCTCTGGCTGAGGAGATTCCTGGAGACCTGGGGGTAGTGCCTGGGAAGGACAGAGTTTGGGGGAGAGGAGGCAGAACACTGGGGGTGCGATGCCATAGAGAGGCTGCCTTACTGGTAGTAGATATAATGGTCTTCTGATTACTGGTTTCTACAGTCTGAGGATTAGAAAACTCCCCTCCTCACTCTGAGGCTAATAACCCTATGGAGGTGCAAGCTACACCCCTCTACGAGCAAGTGACTTGCTCTTAGAGGCCATGCCTAGTCATGATGGCAATGGGGTGGTTCTTGGTTTTGTGGGTCTTCTTGAATGGCCAGTTGGAAATCAGGTGCTCCAGTGAGCTCCATGGTGGAGGGTCCCCCACTGCCAGGCCCCGCCTCTCCACTGCTGATCAGCTGGCCGGTGGAGGTACTTACCCCCCAAAAAGAGAGGAACTACCCAATGTTTCAGTGACATGCCTACATGACTTCAATGTGACCCAGAAGTGATGTAGGCATGTCAGGAACAGCAGGGTGACACTCTGGTTTTTGGGCAAAAACTCTATGGCAGAAGCTAATTCTACCACAGAGTTTTCACCCAAAAACCAGAGCATCGCACCAACATCCGCAGTGTGACTACATCAATTCTGGGTCATGTCGGAAGTCACAGGGGCATGTTGCTGAAACTTGGGATGAAACTCCCTGCTCCTGGTAAGCCCACCATCCCATCCACCACCAGCTGCCCAGAGAGACCTGGCAATCCTATGTATGTCCAAGGGGGCTCCTGGAGGTGTCTCAACTGCCTTAGGGTTTTCAGGCTTAACCTGGCAAACAGTGGGAGGGTTGGGGTGGGGACCTAGAGGGTGTGTGACATCTGTGAAATTGCTAATGTTACTACATTACTTCCGGGTGCACTCCAGAAGTGGCAATAGGTGGCGCTAGACATTGCTGGAAACAATACGGCTTTACTTAGTGACATCAGCTGTAGTGGGAGGGCTAGTAGCCCTACAGATGCTCCCTTCTGTGGTGGTTCCAGGTCCTAAGTCTCCTCCACATCTGAGTCTTTGGTCTCTTTGCTTGAAGAGGAATATTTACTCTAGTTCCTCACAGTCTCTGAGGTTCTGGAAAGGCCACTGGGGCATTCAGCCTGGGAGAAGGTGATGGACATATTTTATCCCATTCACTTCCACAACTATGTACACGTGTGCCAGGTCCGAGGTGCACTCCTAAGGTGCTGCTGGGGCTCAGCTTACCCCTGGTATCTGGTCAAGTACAAACCTCACCCCCCATACATGCCAGCAAGGTGTAGTGGTTAACAGCAGTGGACTCTAATCTGGAGAATCGGGTTCGATTCCCCACTTGTCCTCCACATGAAGTCTGCTGGGTGACCTTGGGCCAGTCACGGTTCTCTCAGAACTCTCTCATCTCCACCTACCTCACAAGCAATGCTCCCTCTAAGCTGCGGAGTCTTGTGAGCAAAAATTCTGCTTCGAGAGCTACTGGCATTAAAGTTGCGAGTGAGCGATATGGCTAGTTTGCTCCGGAGGCCTCCTTCCTAAGCTATGACAGAAATGTGTGAGCCGGAGGCTAAAAAACTGTGAGCCAGCTCACACTAACTCAGCTTAGAGGGAACACTGCTCACAAGGTGCCTCTTGTGGGGAGAGGAAGGAAAAGGCGATTGTAAGCTGCCTCGAGACTCCTTAAGGTAGAGGAAAGCGAGGTATAAAGATATTCTCCTCATCCTCCTCCTTCTCATTTTATTTGCTGGTAACCAACATGTGAAGATGGAGGGAGGGTGGCATTGGAGCCCAAAAGTTTGCCTTTCCCTGTTCTTGGGTTTGACTTCCTACTGGAGTGTTTTAATATTATTTTATTGTTGTTTTCTGTTGTGCCTTTCATTTCCTCCAGCGATGCAGCTCTACCAATTGTTCCATAGGTGGGTTGTTTTTTTTAGTAACTGCATTATTTCCTTTATTTGTTCATGCAATGCAGTTCTAATTCTATTCTGTATCTTTAACCCCTCAGCTGGAGATGTGTGTCACATTTCCTTTACTATTACTAAATTTATTTAGTGTCGAGAGTGTGATAGATGTTAGACAGCGTATAGAAGCAACTGTCCTTGTCCGGAGGGCTTACAATCTATAACAGGTAAACAACACAGTCAGGATGTGTGTTCAGAACACAATTACTCAAAATGCAGACTGAATGTATCTTGTTTGTTAGTGCTGGAAAGGTAAGTAATCCAAATGACATGAATAGAAACCTACAGTCATGTCCATCTTAATATATATATATATATATTTACAAAATGTATGCTATTATAATTGGTTTTGGTTCACCTTTTCCTCGATTATTCTTTTGGGGTTTTTTTTCTGCCACTGAGACAACATTTATTTACACCCACCCTTTATATGCCTTTCACATTCAGCTGCTGCAAAAACAATACTAAAATGCTTGCAAGGTGCCCCCCTCACAAATTCGGAAGGGTGTAGTGGTTAGAGTGTCATACTAGGATCTGGGGAGACCAGGGTTAGAATCCCGACTCTGCCATGAAAGCTTGCTAGGTGACCTTGGGCCAGTCACACACTCTCAGCCTAACCTACTTCACAGGGTTCTTATGAGAATAAAATGGAAGAAGACTTCGTTTTATACCCCACCCTTTACTCCCCAAAGGAGTCTCAGAGTGGCTTACAATCACCTTCCCTTTCTCTCCCCACAACAGACACCCTGTGAGGGAGGTGGGGTTGAGGGAGCTCTGAGAGAATTGTGACTGACCCAAGGTCACCCAGCTGGCTGAATGTGGAGGCCAAGTTTATTTAGAATGGCCGTCCTGATGCGAGCTCATCAGCTGCCCAAGACCAGTGTGTTCTCTTGACAACACTCTGTTAACCTTTGCCCTGCTTCATTTTGCTTTCCAAGGCCAAACTTGTCTGTTAGGGTCAGTTAGGATTTGACAATTAGGTTTAGTAAATTGAAGGTTTCACTGGGATGTGAAACAGGGAGTTTGGTGAAGGGTTGATGTAACAGGAGAGAGAGTTAAGGACAGTGTAGACACCGGAATATTTATAGTGTAATCCTAAGCGAAATTGCACCCTTCTAAATCCATTGAAGCTAATGGGTTTAGAGAGGTGCAGTACTGTTAAGGATTACACTGTTAGTCCTTTACGCTAAATGGAACAGAGACAATTATGGAATTACAGCAAAATGCTGTGTGTATTTCCTGCAGGGGTGAGTCCCTTTTACAGTTTGGTGTAGTGGTTAAGTTTGTGGACTCTAATCTGGAAGAACCAGGTTTGATTCCCCACTCCTCCACATGCAGCTGCTGGATGACCTTGGGCAAGCCATAGTTCTGTCAAAGCTGTCATTTAAAGGGTAGTTCTTGAAATAGCTGTCTCAGCCCCACCTACCTCACAGGGTGTCTGTTGTGGGGAGGGGAAGGGAAAGGAGTTTGTGAACTACTCTGCAACTCCAAGTGAAAGGCAGGGTATGAATCCAATCTCCTCCTCCTATTCTTCTTCTCCTCCTCCTCCTCCTCCTCCTCCTCCTCCTCCTCCTCCTCCTCCTTATGTCCCTCTTAGCAATGTAGAATGTACTTTAAACACAGAATAGAGTGAATTATGTTTGAGAATGGAATGGATGTACCCTTTTCTAAATACCAGACCCTGAACTCCTTTGTTTAGCTTATCCTATAAAAAGAAGAACTTTGTATCTGCTCTACATGCCAGCTTGTTTGTGGGACTTGGGCACGCTGATGAGCTCGCATCAGGACGGCCATTCTAAATAAACTTGGCCTGCTTGGTTAGCTAAAAGCCTAGAGTGAATCATTTATCTCCCAGATTAGAGTCAGAGAAAGGGTGTGTGTGTTGTGTACTAGAATAATGAGAAACTCCCCTAACTTCTGTCTTGTCTGTTCACAGATTTTTAAGTACCCTCAGATTTGGTTGACTTTTCTATTAGAATAGGCAGATGGGGACCTGCAAGAAACTTGAGGGAGCAGCCATCCCATTCCCCCACATCTTTGTTTCCTCCCCTTATTCCTCTGCCTCTCGCTCTTTCTCCCTCCTGCCACCCCTTCTCTTCCTCTCTCCCACATACCTGTCACTAGGGTTGCCAAATGGTACCTACCTTGCCGGCGGGGGACCATAGAGTTTTCCCTTGTATGGCCGTGGCCCCGCCCCCAGCGTGCCCGGTGTCATAACGTCACTTCCCTGTGACGTGCACGCTGGGGCGGGGTTCCCCCCGGGGCCCGATTCCCCGGCGTCGGGGAACGGGCCTCTGGGGCGGGGGGATTTCCACCCCCCGGGGGGATTTGACAGCCCTACCTATCACTTTCTCTCTCTCTTTCTACCCCCTACCCAGCACTTTCATTTTTCTTCCCCCCAACCCCAGCACTCTCTCTGAAGGGTCACAGTTTTGTTTCTTGCAAGGGAGAAGGAAACTCAGCCTGGCCATCTGATCACATCCCGGTTAGATTCCTGTAATGTGCTCTATGGGAGCCTGCCTTTGGAAATGATCCCGAAACATCGATTGGTCCAAAATACAGTGACCAGGCTGGTGTCAGGAGATTGATGGTATGGAGTCATTTTCTGTCTTCTGTTGTTTTCTGTTGCCTGGGAAGGTCGGACCAGAACCAATGGGTTGAAATTAAATCAAAAGTGTTTTTAGCTAAACATTAGGAAGCATGTCCTGACAGTTCAAGCGGTTCCTCAGTGGAACAGGCTTCCTCGGGAGATGGTGGGCTCTCCTCCTTTGGAGGTTTTCAAACAGGCCAGATGGCCATCTGACAGCAATGCAGATTCTGTGAACTTAGGCACATTATGACAGGGAGGGCAGGAAGGGGGGTGTCCTCAGTGCTTAGTTTTATTTACTTATTTGATTTATACCCCGCCCTCCCCGCCAAAGCAGACTCTTTCTTACACGCCCAGGGAAATGCCCCCCCCCAATACAACTGGAGAAAAATGTTCCCTAGCTGTTTTTAAATGCAGACGACTGGATTTTTAGCTAACTAGTTTCCTTTGTGACAATTTGTGTATCTCCTTAGAAAAGACGGAGGGGGGAGAATTCGGCTACAGTTGTCTGCTTATCGCTCACAGTGGCTTGTGGTGAGGGCGGAGCAATTAAACCACCTTAAAATCAAATCCAAATAGCATGGTCGGATGCTGTAGTGACCTCGGAGTCACCACTAAATGGCAATAAAATGATGCAGACAGCTGATGCTGAGATGGAACAGTAGGAGAGCGGATGCGGCATGAAGTGCAGACAGAAATTTGTGAGACAATGGAAGATTGTTGGCACAGCAGTGGGAAAGACCAATGCAGATTGGACCAATGTTTTGCTTGTTCCTGCTGGAAGAAAGCAGGGTAGGGAGACAGATACAGCAGTTCTTATCCACCCCTTCCCCCAAACCAAATGTTTTAAGAAAAGAAGCACAAGTTTTGCTTGTATATTCTAGGGTTACCAGGTGTCCTCTTTTTTGGTATCTATCTTCTTTTGGGCCCCTTTAAAAACAAAACTGATGAAAATGTCCTATTTTTGAGTTGGAAGGTTAGGAATATTCTTAGTTAGTAGCAATTATCACAGCTTAAACAATTGGAGAATTTAAAATGAGATTTGTCATAGCAATTACTTGTTTGAAGTAGTCATTCGGGAAATATGTCCTCCTCTTTGCTTTTCAGAACATGGTGGCTCAGGGGTTAAGATGCTGAGCTGCAGACTAGAAGGTTTGTAGTTCGGCAGTTCGAGACCCGAGTGCCGCGTGATGGAGTGAGCTCCCATCTCTGGCCCCAGCTCCTGTCAACCTAGCAGTTCGAAAGCAAGAAATTGCAAGTAGATAAATAGGTGGGAATGTAACAGTGTTCCATGAGCCTCTGCATTTAGTCATGCTGGCCACATGACCACAGAAATGTCTTCAGACAGCGCTGGCTCTTTGGCGTGGAAACAGAGAGGAGCACCGCCCCCTAGAGTCAGATTCGACTAGCTTTCGAGCAATGGAAACCTTTCACTTTAATAAAATAGCACAACTTTTATTTTTGGCATATAGACGAACAGTAGTTTTTTGCAGTTTTTGTCTTACAGTTTGGTCTAGTCCAGAAGAAGCTGCTTCGTGCAGTTCCCCACCATCTTCTTGGGTTCTCCAGAGGTTCGCATAAGAAGCAGCTACTGCCAGCTCCAATCACAAGATCTGGTGACCTGAAATGTTTGGGAGAAGCCCTGCTGTGGCTGCTCCTATTTTGATGCAGGTAATGTATGATCCGGCCCGAGAAATCCTTTCTGTTGCGAGCTGTGCTGATTAATCAAAAGGCAAATTTGGGTTGGTGAGTAATGATTTTGTAGATTCTGTTGCACTTATTAATCAATCAGAGAGGAGAGCCTTGAAGTCTTGAATACATATGCATAAGAATATATAAAAATGTGTTACTGGTCGATCAATATCAACATATTGTTGCTAAGAGTGATGGGCCAAATTCACAAATGGAGCATGAAGGAGATGACCGTCCCTTGTTTTTGGTTCCCCCCCCCAAACATCCAGTACTCAGAGATACAGTGCCTCTATCTGTGGAGGCTGCATTTTGCAACTATGAACATGAATCAACACAGGAAGGAGCCAATTTGGTGTAGTGGTTAAGTGTGTGGACTCTAATCTGGAAGAACCAGGTTTGATTCCCCACTCCTCTACTTGCAGCTGCTGGTGTGACCTTGGGCAAGCCATAGTTCTATCAGAGCTGTTCTCTCAAAGACAGTTCTGGAAAGAGCTCTCTCAGCCCCACCTACCTCACAGGGTTTCTGTTGTTGGGAGGGGAAGGGAAAAGAGTTTGTAAG
>NW_015167602.1:172596-184424 GCF_001447785.1 Gekko japonicus
ATGTGAGTCCATCTGTCCTTATGCCTTGGAGAGTGGCGTGATTTCAGATGCTGAATGACATGAGCAGGTGAATGACAATAGCAGGCATGATTGGATTAGGTGTGATATGCAAATAGATTGTAGTTGAACTGGCTGAAGCTGTGAGCTGGTGAAATCTTTCAAGGGCTTCTTTGCTGTGGGTCCAGACAATGAAAATGTCATCTGTGAATCTCAAGTACACCAACAATCCCGCATAAGGATGGACTACAAGCCATTAGAAACATCATCCCTGACAGCACCACAGCAGATCTTGCACTGAACTCTGCATGTTTGTTCTCACAACTACTGAAGGTCTGCTGGGAACTTATACAGTCACATCAGTGGCGCAGCCATGGGCACCCACAGGGATCTAAAGTATGCCGACATTTTCATGGAAGATCTAGGACAGCATTTTCTGAACTCCTACCCATTGGCACCTCTCCTTTAC
This sequence comes from Gekko japonicus, assembly GCF_001447785.1. NCBI lineage: Eukaryota > Metazoa > Chordata > Lepidosauria > Squamata > Gekkonidae > Gekko > Gekko japonicus. The sequence continues at coordinate 173,063 of NW_015167602.1, forward strand.
TTGAGATTCGCTGATGACATTTTCATGGTCTGGAGTCTGGACCCATGGCGAAGAAGCCCTCGAAAGTTTTCATCAGGCTTTCAGAAACTTCCTCCCCACTATCAGTCTAATCATGAATTACTCTACAAGACAAGCCCAAAGAAAACGACAACAGAACACCACTGGTGGTCACATACAGCTTACAACTCAAGCAAGTTCAATGTATTGTTAATGGCTAGTTCAATGCATTGTTAATGGCTTACAACCCATACTGGATAGTGACACTTCCCTCACACGGTGTGTGTGTGACTTTTTCTTGCTTCCAGGCAGCCTGCTAACCTAAAATGACTTCTCACTTTAATGATAAACAACTTAACAGTAACATGGACTCTGGTACCAAGGCCTGCAACAAACCAAGATGCCAACTTTGCTCTCATATAGATCCTGGCAACACCGTCAGTGGGCCTGGCAACATCAGCCACACCATCTCAGGTTCATACTCCTGCTCATTCTCCAATGTGATTTATGCCACCATGTGTCAGCAATGCCCTTCCACCCTCTACACTGGACAAACAGGCCAGTCCCTGTGACAAAGAATAAATGGACATAAGTCTGACATTAGAAACCACAACATTAAACAACAACAACAACAGTGGGGGAACATTTTTACCTTCTAGGACATTCAGTTGCTGACCTAAGAGTAAAAGTTCTCTTACAAAGGAATTTCAAAGGGAGATTAGGGAGAATTGCAACTGATAATGAGGCTCAAGACAATGTATCCTACCGGACTGAATGGAGACCTAGGTTTCCTGTTGCATCACCAACGCTGATTTTTGTACGACTTCTACCATTCTGCATATCACACCTAATCCAATCATGCCTGCTGTTGTCATTCACCTGCTATTGTCATTCAGCATCTGAAATCACTCAATTCCCCAAGATATCAGAACAGAATGGATTCACATTCTAGCTGTATCTGAAGAAGTAAGCAGTGACTCACAAAAGCTCATACCCTGCCATGAATTTATTTATTTATTGTCTACTTTTCTCAATGAGAACTACTCCCACATCCTGGTATTTCCTTTTACTGTGTATGGATGTGAAAGTTGGACTATAGAACACTGACTGGAAGAAAGCTGATTAACGTAAAATGTGAGGCTGGAGGAGAGCTTTACAGATACTGTGGGCCACCAAAAAGACAAATAAGTGGGTTCTAGATCAAATCAACCCTGAACGCACCCTAGAAGCTAAAATGGCCCAATTGAGGCTATCGTACTTTGGCCACATAGTGAGAAGACAAGACTCACTGGGAAAGACAATAATACTCAGAACAATTGAAGGCAGCAGGAAGTGAGAAAGAAGAAGAAGAGATTGGATTTATACCCCACCCTTCATTACCCAAAGGTGTCTCAGAGTGGCTTACACCCTTCCCCTCCCCACAACAGATGCTCTGTGAGGTAGGTGGGGCTGAGAGAGCTCTTGACAGAAACTGCTCTTTTTCAAGAACAGTTCTTATCAGAACTACGGCTTGCCCAAGGTCATCCAGCCAGGTGCAAGTGGAGGAGTGGGGAATCAAACCCGGTTCTCCCAGATTAGAGTCCGTGCACTCAACCACTACACCAAACTGGCTCTCTAGTGAAGACCCAACATGTGAAGGATTGACTCAATCAAGGAAGCCACGGCCCTCAGTTGGCAAGACCTGAGCAAGGGTGTCAACCATAGGATGCTTTGGAGGTCATTAATTTATAGGGTTGCCATAAGTTGGAAGCAGCTTGACAGCACTTAGCACCTACACAGATAGGTCTGAGGGGAGGCTGGAGATTGGAGTAATGGCTACCGATGTCAGAAATGTACTAATACTCAAGAACATAAGAACATAAGAGAAGCCCATGTTGGATCAGGCCAATGGCCCATCCAGTCCAACACTCTGTGTCACCCAGTGGCCAAAAATACCAGGTGCCCTCATGAGGTCCAGCAGTGGGGCCAGGATGCTAGAAGCCCTCCCACTGTTGCCCCCCCCCCCAAGCACCCAGAATACAGAGCATCCCTTGCCACAGACCGAGAGTTCCTATAAGAACATGGGAGAAGCCAATGTTGGATCAGGCCGGTGGCCCATCCAGTCCGACACTCTGTGTCACACAGTGGCCAAGAAGAACAACTGCCCTCAGGAGGTCCAGCAGTGGGGCCAGGATGCTAGAAGCCCTCCCACTGTTGACCCCCCCCAAGCACCAAGAATACAGAGCATCACTTGCTCCAGACCGAGAGTTCCTATCTATACCTTGTGGCTAATAGCCACTGATGGACCTCAGTTCCATATAAGAACATAAGAGATGCCAATGTTGGATCAGGCCAATGACCCATCCAGTCCAACACTCTGTGTCACACAGTGGCCAACAATACCAGGTGCCGTCAGGAGGTCCAGCAGTGGGGCCAGGACACTAGAAGCCCTCTCTGAAATGAATGGAGGCAGCATTGTTCCCCTATGTCACAGGCACCGGGAAGGGACAAAAGGTCTCTTAAACATGGACTATCAGCTTCCTGTCCAATTCAGCTTCCAGGTGACCACCTCCCCTTGCACTAGTAAAGAGCTCAGGAAAAAATGAAGGACAGACTGATTCGCAGAGACTGAGGGCATTATTATGAAAGGTATTAAGAGTATGGCTGTATGAGCAGCACCGTCTGGTGCAGAAAGTTCATTGAAAGACAGAGAAATAATAGAGCACTCAAACAGCTCGGATGGTGACATCCAATCTCCTGCTCTTTCCTCTTCAAGGACAGCTAGGAGGACTACTTGGTCCATACCTCAGAAGAAGCAGTAAGTTCATTCCCCAGGGGTGCCTGGTGCTTTCAAAAACATGTATTCCACTTGAATAGAGGTTAATAATATCTAAATTGGTTCAGGTTTGCACTTCTAGCTCCCATTGCTGGTCCTTATCTGATGGATACAAGTGGCAGGTGTCCTTGATGCTTCAGTAAACAGATTGTAATAACCGGGGTGAACTTCACAGGCTGCGTGAGGAAGATAAATGGCTACTACAATCTTGATTTTGCCCCAATATTACAGATACAACATGCATACCAAATAGTGATGGAAGCCCCTGGAAAAGAAGCTGGATACAAACTCCCCCCCAATTCCCCCAAAGTTTAGTAAGGTAAAAACAACAACAACACCCCATAATTACAACTGAATATATTAACTTTTAGGGTACGTAGACTAATTAGTATTTGTTAGTTTTTAGTATTTACAATCATAGAATAGAAAAATAGAATCTTAGAGTTGGAAGGGATCTTCCCCAGTTTGGAGATTGAGCTTTATCATGCCGGAAGATCACTGAGTTGGAAATCTTGTTTGTTACATCATATAGCACACCATCTTATCAACGAAGAATGTGACTACTGTTAGCACTTTGATTATTTGATTGTTTTTTAAAATGTTTATATGTTTTTATGTGGATTTATGGTACCTTGTACTGATGAATGTAAGCTGCCCTGAGCCTGTTTGCGGGGAGGGCGGGATATAAATGGAATTAATCATCATCATCATCTCCAGGGTCATCTAGTCCAACCCCCTGCACAATGTGGGAAATTCACATACCCCCCCCTGCACTGCCAGTGACCCAATGGCCCTTGTTCCCCATTGCTGTGATGTTTTAATTGTTTCTGCTGTTGGTTTTACAAGTGTGAGTATTGCAAGTTATTTTATAATAAACCCATGAAACCGTTTTGTGCAGAATCAGACCACTAGTCTATTGAAGTATGTAGAGTCTATTGAAGTATGTAGAATCATAGAGCTGGAAGGGGTCCTCCAGGGTCATGTAGTCCAACCCCCTGCACAATGCAGGAAATTCACAAATACCTCCCCCCACCCCAGTGGCCCTCTGTTCCATGCCCAAAAAATGGCCAAAAAACCCCCAACCCTCCAGGATCTCCAGCCAAACTGGCCTGGAAAAAAGTTGCTCCCTAACCCCAAAGTTGCGATCAGCATTTCCCTGGATGTGTAAGAAAGGGCCACAAGAAAAAAGCACTGAGGCAACCCTTCCTGTCTTCCCTCTCATAATCTACCTAAGGTCACAGAATCGGCACTGCTGTCAGATGGCCGTCTAGCCTCTGCTTAAAACCCTCCAAAGAAGGAGAGCCCACCACCTCCTGAGGAAGCTTGTTCCACTGAGGAATCGCGCTAAGCATCAGGAAGTTCTTCCTAATGTTTAGCCAAAGTTTGCATTTGTATATATGCTTTTAAAAATTTCTGAAGTGCTTATTAAGTACTCTTTAATGGCTTGATGAGTGTGTAGGAAACAAACCGCTGTTGTTAGATTAGCTACTAAGCCTGCTTGCAATTTAAGCAGAGGAAGCTAATTATTGATTGAATGATTCAGGTGGGGTAGCTGTAGTGGTCTGAAGTAGCAGAACAAAGTAGGAGTCCAGTGGCACGTTTCAGACCAAGAAAGTTTTAGTTGAGGTATAAGTTTTTGTGTGCAAGCACACTTCTTCAGATACAGTGAAATGGAATTTCCTCAACCATTACATATAGAAAGAGAGAGGGTGGGGGGTTAGTTGCCCAGAAGGGCCAATTAGAGTTAAAACATTGACAGAAGAATAGGGGATTTTTTTTGTCCTGGATGTCCCCCTTTCTTGTGCCACCTTGCCATAGTGTCTTCCATCATTCTTTACTAGCCACAAAAAGGAAGTTGGATGGGAGACAACCAAGGAAGACTCTGCTGAGGAAGGCAATGGCAAACCACCTCTTCTTCTTGCCTGAGATAACAGGAGAAAGGTTTTTTTATATACCCTGTTCCCCTCTACCCTACAGACTCTCAGAGCGGCTTATGATCACATTCCCTTCCCCTCCCCACGGCACTCACCATGTGAAGTAGGTGGGGCTGAGAGAGTTCTGAGAGAACTGGGACTAGCCTGAGGTCACACAGCAGGCTCCATGTGGAGGAGGAGTGGGGAATCGAACCCGGTTCTCCAGAGTACAGTCCACCACTCTTAACTACTACACCACCCTGGCTGTCATGGCTTCCATGGCATGATTCATCAAACTGCTGTTGGGCTACAGAGGTGTGGCTTTGGTTTTAACAACATGAGATCTGTGTAGATCTGCTTAGGCGTGTTCCCATGGTATGGCAAGGGGGGGAAGGCTCCTAGTATATCCTTTGCCAAGGGCCCCCCAGTGCTTCCATGTGGCCCTGTTCCAAAAACCCCATTTGATTTTGTTTCTCCCTTTAGAGAACTGCTGCATTTTCTGCTAGTTTATGTTTCCTTGCATCATCCCCCTCAATTTATATCTGCATTTGATGGCTATTTTGTATTAGCTGGGCATATAAATTACATAGAATTGATGTCTAGCATATCAATGGTGTAAAAAAAATGATGTTAAAGAAACCTCCAACGAGCTGGGAACAGTAGCGATGAAAACACATGGAATGAAACTGCTTACAATGATAAAAATGTGAAGTCAAAAAGAAAGAAAGACTGTCGTATCGACTCATTGCTATTCCAGATTTGGAAAGGGACTGAACCATTTTTGGTTAGGGATGGATGGGTGGATGTCCCCTGTTTAATTCCATTATGGTACCAAATATTTGCTCAGCACCGTGTTTTACTTCCCCTTATTCCAGTTTCAAGGAGCTGCGGTGGCTCAAGTGGTTAAGACGCTGAACTGCAGGCTGCGGAAGGTCAGTAGTTCAGCAATTCGAGACCTGGGTGCCGCAAGATGGAGTGAGCTCCCGTCTCTCGTTCCAGCTCCTGCCAACCTAGCAGTTCGAAAGCAAGAAATTGCAAGTAGATAAATAGGTACCACTTTGGTGGGAAGGTAACAGCGTTCTGTGCGCCTTGGTGTTTAGTCATGCCAACCACATGACCACGGAAACGTCTTTGGACAACGCTGGCTCTTCGGCTTTGAAACGGAGATGAGCACCGCAACCCTAGAGTCGGATTCGACTGGTTTTCGAGCAAGGGAACCTTTACCTTAACCTTTTATTCCAGTTTCACCAGTGTGTGCATCCGTATGTGTAAAGGGCTGTAAAGGTGCAGCCGATTCATGGAGACCTGGTAGGGTTTTCAAGGCAAGAGGCCAACAGAGATGGTTTGTTAGTGCCTTCCTCTGCATAGCAACCCCGGAATTCCTTGGTGGTCTCCCATCCAAGTACTAGCCGGGGCCAACCTTCCTTAGCTTCCAAGATCTGATGAGATTGGGCCAGCCTGGGCTATTTGGGTAAGGGCAAGAGATGAACAGAGGTAGTTTGCCCTTGCCTGCCTCTGCATAGCAACCCCGGAATTCCTTGGTGGTCTCCCATCCAAGTACTAGCCGGGGCCAACCCTGCTTAGCTTCCAAGATCTGATGAGACAGAGCTAGCCTAGGCCGTTCAGGTCAGGGCAGTTTCACTAGCAGAGTTTCTAAAAATTAATTCCAGGTTTAACACCCAGTGTGACCTAAGCTGTGGAGTCTTGTGAGCAAAAACTCTATTTTGTGAGTGACTGACATTAAAGCTGTGAGTGAGCGATTTGGCTGCTGCATACATTAGTGTGCTCTGGAGCCCTCCTCCCTGAGCAGAAATCCATAGAAGAATAATCTCCAGCACCCTTCACTCTGATTCTTATCAGATTGTGAACCTTTTAAGGAAAGTATAAAGGTAAAGTAAAGGTTCCCTTGCTTGAAAGCCAGTCAAATCCGACTCTAGGGTTGCGGTGCTCATCTCCGTTTCCAAGCCGAAGAGCCAGCACTGTCCGAAGACATTTCCATGGTCATGTGGCCGGCATGACTAAACACCAAGGCGCATGGAACGCTGTTACCTTCCCACCGAAGTGGTACCTGTTTATCTACTTGCAATTTCTTGCTTTCGAACTGCTAGGTTGGCAGGAGCTGGAACTAGAGACGGGAGCTCACTCCGTCTTGCGGCACCCTGGGTCTCGAACTGCTGAACTACTGACCTTCCACAGCCTGCAGTTCAGCGTCTTAACCACTTGAGCCACCGCAGCTCCATAAGGAAAGTATACACTGCAGCTATGTGAATTTTTTTCTTTCCGAACTATACAGTTTCTTTTTTTTTAAGGAAAAAAAGTAAACCACGGGGAAAGCCGGGGTTTCTCTGTGTCCTTTCCACTGTTCCTGGCTGCCCCAAATCGAACACTTATAACCATTGCCCTGAAGTGTCAGAACATGTATCTGCAACACAGAGAGCAGCCCTAAATGCCCCTTTACCTGATTTCTCCCTAGAAACTAAAATGACTAAATTGAGGCTATCGTACTTGGGTCCCATTATGAGAAGACAGGAGAAGACAAGACTCACTGGAAGACGAGGGCCCAGCCATGGGCTTGGGAGGGGGGCATTTGTAGCCAGATGGGAGAGGCGGAGAGCAAGGGTGATTTGGGGCAACTGGGCCCAGCCAGTCAACCTCCAAGCAGCCTCCAGCAGCCCACCCAGAGGTCGGCTCTTATGGAATGGGTGGGTGCAGGCTTGTCCCGGCACGTAGCTCAGCTGGAAAGGAGCAGGCTGAAGGGGCGCTTGGCATTCAGCAGCTCTCTCTTGACAAGAGAGGTGGTCTCATTTGCACCCATGCTAGGGATGCCAGCCTACAGGTGGGACCTGGGGATCCCCTGGAATCACAGCTCATCTCCAGATTACAGAGATCAGTTTCCCCTGGAGAAAATGGCTGTTTTGGAGGGCGGGCTCTGTGGCATTGTGCCCCACCCCTCCCCAGGCTCCATCCCCAAATCTCCAGGAGTTTTCCATCCTATATCTGACAATCTCCCCGATCCCCCCCCCTCTCTCACACACACACCAAAGATGATGATGAGGAGGAGATTGGATTTATACCTCATCCTACACTACTTGAAGGAGTCTCAGAGTGGTTTACAATCCCCTTCCCTCCCCCTCCCCACAACAGACACCCTGTGAGGTAGGTGGGGCTGAGAGAGCTCTCTCAAGAACTGCCCTTGAGAGAACAGCCTTGAGAGAATTTATGACTGATCCAAGGTCACACCAGCAGCTGCATGTGGAGGAGTGGGGAATCAAACCCGCTTCTCCCAGATTAGAGTCTGCACTCTTAACCACTCCACCAAACCGGCTTGAGTATATATGAGTAAGATAATGAGTAAACTTGCTTAGGATCGTTCTCACAGACCTCACGTCATTTAGGCCTGCTTGAAACGGCAAGCGAGCAAATGTTGGAGACGCAGCTTTTCGCATGATGTATTTTTCAGTGGTCTCTGTGTGTGCGTGTGTGTGGTAAAATCCACGGTCTTGCAAACGCGTTGTGTGTCTGCACAAGGAAACGTTTTGTCTGCATTTGCGCAGGGAAGCAAGTGGCTGAACGACCTCTCAAGCGGAAAAGTTCCAGCTCATTGAAACCAACGGCGGATTCATCATATGCATGAACGAGCCCCGGATCAACAGAAATTAGAACACGAGCAAGCAAGCAAGTAGAAGTGCCGATTTCGTACTCCCACACAGTCTAACCCCAGCGCCTTTTCGCCAAGCCTCCCCTGGGAAGCCGGCACCAGTGAAGCATCCTGAAGTTCGGATGTACTTCAAGAGATCGGGCTGCGTCTATTCTGGAGGGAGCACAAGATTCTTGTAGGAACGCAATGGAGGGACTGTTGTCAGCGCGACGTCACCGTCGCACACCACACAAGTCGAGCATCAAGCCTGGAATGAATGGACAACAGAGCATCCTCAGAACATTAATCCCAGAAGGGAGAGATTAGGGCCAAGTTGCTTATCTTGCCCCATGTTCAGAATGAATAATAAGGAGAAGAAGCGGGTCCTTTGCCAGCATCCGGTCCGGGGCAGCCCTTCGAATGATTTCTGCCAGGCAAGCGACTCTTAACGAAAGCGATACCAGCTTCCCCGGCTGGAATAGATCCTGTAATACTGAGTGACACTTAATATTTTTTTGGCACAAAACTGGCACTTAGTTATTTTAAGCTATCACATTACACCGTGTAATGGCAGAGAGTGCCAAGGTGATAAAAACGCCGGCTCCTGGCTACGGATCCGAAAGGCCTCTTTTTTCCGTCCGTCTATTTTTAGGCATTTGAGTCACTATCAACTCAAGTCATGCCCATTACCAGGAGAAATAACATGACAAGACCAACAATTCAGGGAAGGCGCTTTATGCTAACTTGTCAAGTTCTCTGGCTGTCAGGAGAGACCATTTTGTTGGTATTCAAATTGTTGTGAAGCTGAGCGGCTCCTAGGTATCTTGCAAGGGGGAAGGGGGGGGAAATCACAAAGCGGAGACTCATACTGACAGTCAGTTTTACAGCACATTCCCCAGGTGCTTAGAGCATTATGCATGCACTCTTCCCAGGGATCCTTAAAACAGCCCTGTAAAGTAGGCCTGCAGCCAGTGTGGTGTAGTGGTTAAAAGTGTTGGACTAGTATCCGGGGGACCCAGGTTCGACTCCCCACTCATGCCATGGAAGTTTCCTGAGTGACCTTGGGCCAGTCACACACTCCCAATGTAACCTACCTCACAGGGTTGTTGTGAGAATAAAATGGAGGAGGGGAGAATGTTGTAAGCTACTTTGGGTCCCCATGAGGAGTAAGGTGGGACATGAATGAATGAATAAAGAAGAGGAGATTGGATTTATACCCCGCCCTTCACTACCTGAAGGAGTCTCAGAGTGCCTTAAAGTCTCCTTTCCCTTCCCCTCCCCACAAGAGACACCCTGTGAGGTAGGTGGGGCTGAGAGAGCTCTTTCAAGAACTGCTCTTGAGAGAACAGCTCTGAAATAACGTTTTACCTGACCCAAGGTCACACCAGCAGCTGCATGTGGAGGAGTGGGGAATCAAACCCGGTTCTCCCAGATTAGAGTCCGTGCTCCTACCCACAACTACACCAAACTGGCTCTAAAATAAAGAAATGAATCCACCTTTTCCTAAACTAATATGCCAATTGAGTTGGACCATCTGCCGCTCTGCTCTGACTGACAGTGCCAAGACAAAAAGCCAGTGTAGTGTAGTGGTTAAAGTACTGGACTAAGATTTGGGAGTCCCAGGTTCAAGATTTGGGAGTCCCAGGTCCAAGTTATGTCCCCCCCCAAAGAGGTGCTCCCAGGGAAGTGCTTTCTGGGAAATGACCACCTGTCATTTCCCCAGAAAGCAATTTCCTGGGGGAGCCTTCTTTGGGGGGCCATAACTTGGTCTCTGTAAATCCAATCCTCACTAAACTTGGAGGGCAGGTACAGGAGACTTATCCTAAGAGCCTTGGTGATTTTGGTGCCTCTATCTGGCACAGGATCTGATCTATACACTCCTGAATCTTTTGAACCTGTTTCTGTCAAAATGACAGGCGGTCTTTTTGACAGGTACAAGTTCAGGAGGTTCAGGAGTGTATAGATCAGAACCTGTGCAAACTAGATACATCAAAGACACAGAACCCCCCCTCCCCGTATGCTCCTCTACATGCCCTCCAAGTTCCATCCTCCATTGCTTTGAAGTTTGGCATATATCTGGAAATGTATTCATTCTTAAACCGGTACCAATCAACACAAACAGCTGGAAAGTTTGTGGAAAGTTCGTGCTGGTTGACCTGCCACGAACTTCATGATCCACGAACCAGCCAAACTCCATCACAGACTTTTGTTCGTGAGCCAGTTCATTCCTGTCCCAACTCATAGCTACTGCCCCTGTGAGTTAAGTTAGGCTGAGAGATTGCGACGAGCCCCAAGTCACGTGGTGAGTTTTCGTGGCAGAGCCGGCATTTGAAATCTGTTCATTCCGGATTCTAGTCTGACCCTCTGACCACTACACCACATTGCCTCTGGCGGTAAATAGACCTTTGCTGATGGTATTTGCTGATGGTAACGCCAGGCCTGCACAAATGTGGCCGATGCCTAAAGGACTTGTAATATTACGAACGATGAAATGAAGTTTATGAAGAGGAAGAGTGATGGGAAGTGTGCTGTTCTATCTAAGGGAGAAATCAGGTATGGGATAAGAAAAACCCATCAGAATGCAATTTTGAGGAAGAAAGTAACACCATCAGCAAGAAAGCAGTCTGTGCAACCTCAAGCTGGAAAGTAATATAAATGGGTTTTAATAAAGGGATTACTTTGAACTATACAATAGGGATTGGGGGGGGGGGGAACACTGTAATTATTTTATTAAAGAAGGAAGCAGATTAGCTTTTTTCCCCCTGTCTCCCCCTCCCCCAGTCACCCGTTGCTGTTCAGCTCCAGAAGAACATTTGGAGGAATGAACTCCAATGAAAGTTCTATTTTTGAATAAAAAACTGAGCAACGGTTGTAACATTTTAGAAGGTGAGCTGAAGTGGTTCCTCAGATGTGACTTTAAAGTAGAAATTGTGACGCAGTAAGGTTCCCTGGTCTGAGATGGGCAATACCTCGAGATTTGGGGGGGGGGGAACGGGGGAG
>NW_015167602.1:184490-185824 GCF_001447785.1 Gekko japonicus
GGATTGGGGGCTGGGGGAACACTGTAATTATTTTATTAAAGAAGGAAGCAGATTAGCTTTTTTCCCCCTGTCTCCCCCTCCCCCAGTCACCCGTTGCTGTTCAGCTCCAGAAGAACATTTGGAGGAATGAACTCCAATGAAAGTTCTATTTTTGAATAAAAAACTGAGCTACGGTCGTAAAATTTTAGAAGGTGAGCTGAAGCGCTTTCTCAGATGTGACTTTAAAGTAGAAGTTGTGACTCAGTAAGGTTCCTTGGTCTGAGTTGGGCAACACCTCGAGATTTGGGGGAGATGGAAACTGGGGAGGGCAGGGTTTTGGGAGGGAGGGCCAATGCTCCCTCTCAGCTGTGGAGCCTTGTGAGCAAAAAGTCTACTTTGTGAGCTACTGGCATTAAAGTTGTGAGTGGGCGATTTGGCTACTGCATGAATCAGTTTGCTCTGGAGCCATCCTTCCTGAGTTAAGGCAAAAAAGTGTGAGCTGGAGGCTAACAAACTGTGAGCTGGCTCACACTAACTTAGCTTAGAGGGAACACTGGAAAAGACCTCAGTAGGGTACAGTGCCATAGGATTCACCCTCCAAAGAGGCCATTTTCGCCCAGGGAACTGATCTGTGTCGTCTGGAGACCAGTTGCAATGCTGGAAGATCTCCAGCCACCACCTAGAGACTGGCAACTAGGGTTCTTTTTGTAGCAGGTACTCATTTGCATATTAAGCGACACACCCCTAATGTAGCCAATCCTCCAAGAGCTTACAGTAGCTCCTGTAAGAAGAGCTCTGTAAGCTCTTGGAGGATTGGCTACATTAGGGGTGTGTGGCCTAATATGCAAAGGAGTTCCTGCTACAAAAAGAGCCCTGGAGGACAGGAACTTCAATAGGATACGATGCCATAGAGTCCACTCCGAAGCATCCCATTTTCTCCAGGGGAACTGATTTCTGTAGTCCGGAGATGAGCTGTAATTCCTGGAGATTCCCAGCTCCCACCTGGAAACTGTTATAAGATGCATATTCTGCAGTGTGTGTGTCAGAAAGATAGAGAGAGAGGCTCCCTTCCAACATCCCACAAAACCATGGCTTTAATTAAGCCAGCGATGGGCAGGGTGATTGTCTGCATAGCAGGTCACCCCACTGACTACGGTTAGGTAGATGTGTCAAGCCAGGACCTGGACACATGAACCAGCTAGCTGTCATCTAGAGATCAACTGTAATAGTGTGAGATCTCCAGGCCCTACTGGAGGTTGGAAACGCTACTTTCCAACCCCCTGAAAGATAATTCCTAAGGTCATGACTCCTGCGTGGAGGAGTAGCCAGTGGAATGGGGGGGGGGGGAGTGAGTG
>NW_015167602.1:185971-202559 GCF_001447785.1 Gekko japonicus
CATCACCACATCACAGTGGCGCTCAAGGATCCACATAAAACTCTATGGTAAAACCATAGTTTTTTTTTTTAAATGATTCCTAGAATGTCATGCAGACACCATGACATCACTTCCAGTAGTCTGCTGGAAATGATGGCATACCAATGAGAAAGGGTTGCTGCTTTACAGGCTAGCACTGCCTAGCTCTGTGCCTCTCCAGGCTCAACTTGTATATTTGGAATTAAGTAAATACCACAGCAGTGCTGCAAGTCTCTAATTCTTTTTCCTCCCAAAGGAAATTAAAACCCTCTCGTGCTTCTCCTGCAATTTTTCCCTATTGGCGAAATGGCCCTGTCAAGTCAAGCTGACTTATGGCAACCCCTCCTGGAGTCTGCAAGGCAAGAGATGTTCAGAGGTGGTTTTCCATTGCCTACCTTTGTGTTGCGACACTGGTATTCCTTGGTGGTCTCCCATCCAAATAGTGACCAGGGCTGATCCTGCTTAGCTTCTGAGATTTGACAAGATCAGGCTAGCTTGTGCCATACACGTCAGGGTTAAAATGGTACTTCTGTAACAATATTATGGAAGGTGTTTCTGAAATGGCATATATTGTTGCTGGAGGTTCCAGGACAAGATAAGTTCGATCCACAATGTACAAGGAATCATCCAGTTCAGTGCTCGTCCCCAAAATTAATAAGTACAGAGGAATAATCTTAAATCATGTATTGCTTAATGTACATTGTCCCGTGCAGTGCATTGGTACAATATTAAACAGGGGTCCACATCCATTTTTAACAACCCCCCTAGCACACTTAAATTCCCACTGTCTCTAATGTTCACAGGGAGAGAAGAAAAAAAGGGCTGAACATATCTGACCAAGAAGTGATGTAACATTTAGGTGACACGCTAGGAATCCCCCCAGTCTTTATGCTTTATACCATAGAGATTTGGGGTTTTTTCCCCCTAGAACATCATCTGGAAGTGATGCCATTTCCAGGTCAGGTGCAATCCTCCCCAGGCCCTGGCCCCAGAGAACAATACCTTTGGGAGTTCGAGAAAGTATAAGGGATGCCACTGTAAAATGATTGGTATGTGGGGAGCCATCAAATGGCTGCGGACTGGCTCCTTGCTTTGGGGAATGGGTGTTCTTTGGTTCCATTTTTATATGGAGACATTACGGCTGATTTCGCACTAGAGCTGCCTCGATGTTGCACCGCCGTTTGCCCCAATACTATTGGTCAATTTCACACCCGAAGCTGCGGGGCTGCATTAAATCGGGTGAAGCTGTGGGTCAAATGCAGCCCCGCGGCTTCGGGTGTGAAATTGACCAATAGTATCGAGGCAAATGGTGGCGCAACATCGAGGCAGCTCTAGTGCGAAATCAGCCTACCTCTTTTATTACAAGATTATAGCAGACCTGTTGCCCTTTTAGCTGCGAAATTTTGTGCATCTGTCATAGATTTTCGTGGCCATTCAAATGGGATCTAGTTTTTTCTATCATTATCATCTGCTTGGAACCAATAAGTCAAGTATGAGGTAGACAGATGATTCCAGGTTCAAAAAGAAAGGTGTGTGTGTGCTCCTTATACGCCCACAGACAGAGGCTGCCATTTCCGGAGAAATAAAGTCCATGTCTATGAGCAAGCTATGGTAGCCAACGATGGGTTTGGAAATACCTGAAGATTTCAGGGTGGAGCCTGGGAGGGGGTGGCCTTTAGGTAGGGCATAATGCCATACCGTCCACCTTCCTAAGCAGCTATTTTATCTGGGAGAAGTGGAATACATATTTTAAATAGATATATAATAAAGACATAAACTGTCTATTCAGTCTGGAGATCAGTTGTAATTCCAGGAGATCCCCACCCCCCCCATGGAGGCTGGCAAGCCGAGGCCAAGATGAGAATGCAGATATGAAGTGCCTTCCTGAAATCAGCTCTGCAGGTTGAAGTCGGTCACTTATGACATGGCCTCCAGATCCCTGTTTTTGCCTCACTGTTCCTTTCAAGACCTTTCAGACTGTTGGAACACGCAACATCCCATATACAAAAGTAGTCCAGCTCCTACAGGGGGCAGCTAATGACAAATGCTAGTTAGATAGCCCTGGAAGGCCCAGGGTGGCTCGATCTCGTCAGATCTCTGAAGCTAAGCAGGGTCGGCCCTGGTTACGTTTGGATGGGAGACCCCCAAGCAGGGTTGCCCGGTCGCAACCACATGCCGGTGGGGGGTGGGAGGGAACTTTCTGGGAGCAGGGAGGAGCACCGTGACATGCCTACATCACCAGGAAGTGATGCAGGGACATCGGGCAGTGGCACTCTGGTTTTTGGGCAAAACTCTATGGTAGAATTAGCTACAAATCATAGAGCTTTGCCCCGAAACCAGAGCACTGCCGCCAAACGTCCCCGCCCGAACATGCCTATGTCACTCCTGGGTAATATATATGCATTGCAGTTATTTCCGGCTTCTTGGTGATAAAAGGGGATGATTTGGAGGGAGGAGAGGAATGCCCAAAAGCAGAAGACCCCCGCCTGGACTGGGTGTGTGTGTGTCTGGCAACCCTACCACCAAGGAATTTCAGGGTTGCTATGCAGGGGCAGGCAACAGCAAATCACCTCTGTTAGTCTCTTGCCTTAAAATCCCTACGGGGTCTTCATCAGTCAGTTGTGACTTGATGACACTTTACACACGCACAAACACACATGCTGAGTTAGATAGCAACAGGTGCACCCGCCCCCGCCCCCCCCCAAATCTGCTCTGCGGTTTCCTTGTTTTATCCCCAGAATGCAATTCTCAGGCTAGCTTCCTGATTCTTCACACCTGTCAGCTATGTAGCTGGAAGCTTAGACATCTCTCTCAGACTGGGAATGTAACTTCCTAAAATAAATGCTTT
This sequence comes from Gekko japonicus, assembly GCF_001447785.1. NCBI lineage: Eukaryota > Metazoa > Chordata > Lepidosauria > Squamata > Gekkonidae > Gekko > Gekko japonicus. Next base: position 188,838 of record NW_015167602.1, read on the forward strand.
CTGTTCTCTTTAACTGGTCACCCCAGCATGGTTCAAACACCTCCCTCTGCCAACATGGACTATCACCAAGACTCGAGGGGAGCAGGTGGCAGGAGACCCAGTAGCGGACACCATGGCTTACCTGGGGACTATGTGAAGGAAGCCACTGACGTAAATATCACTTAAGAACATAAGAACATAAGAGAAGCCATGCTGGATCAGGCCAAAGGCGCATCCAGTCCAACACTCTGTGTCACACCACGGCCAAAAACCAGGTGCCATCAGGAGGTCCAACGGCAGGGCCAGAACTCCAGAAGCTTATACTTGATCCGAACAGGAGTCCCTCTAATTCACAACTCTCTCCAGCACTATTCAGGTCAGAACCTCCTGGGAGGCTCTCAAGCCGAGCATGGCGATCACCACCCTTGTTAGTCTCCAGAAGCTCATAATCAGAAATGTGAATGTTTCATATGGGCATGAAATTGTCATGAAATTGCCTAGACCTTCTATGAAGGTCATCGAAGCTTGAGGCCATAGCAACGTCCTGTGCTAATGAAGTCTAGATCTTGGGCATGTGTTTGCATGAACTTCCAATTTCATCTGCCACTCCTCATTCTATAGCCAAATCTGTTGAGACAGCAGGGGATCTGCCACTGGCTGTCCTTTAAAAAAACCCAAAAAACAGAGAAAGGCAGCTATGGGGAGGGGGTGGTAAAAGAAGGCCAAGATGCTTGAAAAGAGGGCTTTGACTTATTCCCTGGTGCCGTTGTCTCAATTTCAGCTGCCCCATACCTGCATACTTCCCCTTCAAGCAAATTGCTTGCGATTTGCATCAGAAATATAGTATGCTGAAATGCTGTAGCATTCAGGGACATTCTTAGTGATTCAGGGGCACCATCCTGGACTTCTGGGTTTGGGGATAAGAGGGAGTTCAGGAGGTATGTGGTGCCATAAAGTCCACCCTCTGGAGCAGCCATTTTCTCCAGGGGAACTGATCTCTGTAGTTTGGGGAAATGCTGTAATTCCAGGAGACCTCCAGGTCCCACCTGGAGATTGGCAACCCTTCCATCAAAGGAGGAGTTTACAGAAGGGAGATGAAGGATCCAACCCTTGGCAAGAAGAAGAAGAAGAAGAGGAAGAGGAGGAAGAGGAGGAGATTTAATTTATACCCCGCCCTTCACTACCTGAAGGAGTCTCAGAGTGGTTTACAATCTCTTTTCCCTTCCCTTCCCCACAACAGACACCATGTGAGCAATGCTCCCTCTAAGCCATGGAGTCTTGTCAGCAAAAGTTCTACTTTGTGAACTACTGGCATTAAAGTTGTGAGCGACTATTTGGCTAATGCATACGTTAGTCTGCTCTGGAGCCATCCTTCCTGAGCGAAGACAAAAATGTGTGATCCAGAGGCTAAAAAAACTGAGCTAGCTCGCACCAACTCAGCTTAGAGGGAACACTGCCTGTGAGGTAGGTGGGGCTGAGAGAGTTCTTTTGAGAACTGCTTGTGAGAGAACAGCTCTGAAGGAACGTCTAACTGACCCAAGGTCACAGTTCTCCCAGATTAGAGTCTGTGCTCCTAACCACTACACCAAAGTGGCTCAACCACTGCACTAAACTCCTCCTCCTGCATCCTCAACCAATTTCCTGAGCAGACTGATGAGCTTTATGTGCAATTTCCAGTCTAAGGGACACTATCTCCTACGCTATGTTGCTGATTAAACCGATTGCTTACACTGGCGAAATAAAGGGCGTCTTTTGCTTTCAACTTGTTGTCAACGTACGTATCCTCCAGTCTTGTAGATCATCTTTGGGTTTGCCAAATGTGCTTTACAACAAGAGTATGACACGAACGGGAGGGGGCAAAATGTAATTAGTATAACGAGCGTGCCGTGGTACACCACCTGACGATTCCTCTTCTTCGAGTGGTGTACTTCTGACTTCGCGATCCCCCACGAGAAAACCGACGCTCATCATCAAAGCAAAAGTAATTAATTGGAGGGGCTAGGCTGATGATAAAGGATGAGATGGTTAGACAGTGTCAGCGATGCAACGAACATGAAATTGAGCCAACTTCGGAGGACGGCGGAAGACAGGAGAGCCTGGCGGGAGATTGTCCATGGGGTCGCGAAGAGTCGGACTCGACTGTGCGACTGAACAACAACAAGGCTGATGAAGATTACTCAGAAATACCTGGGAGGTGAGTTTGCCTGTCGCTCCGGGATGAAAGCAGAAGGAGTTCTATTTTCCCAGCCTAGCTGCTATTTAATAAACATTGATCAGTCATTATGTCCTATATGTACAGGGTATAGCTGTTTATCAGCAACCGGAGTTTTAGTGCCAGCCATCTAGACAGCTTCTCAATAAATATAATAATAGGGTGAGGACAAAAAAGGGAGAATAGGAAGATCCATCTTTCAGTGCCGACTGCCATCTTAGGAGATCAATACCTGTCATAATATCCTTATCATTCTGGGAACAGAAATCCTATTTGGGCAATAAAACTCCTCTATTTTAGTTGTTAATTTAGATCAGCTCTGACAGAGCACTCAGATTTCGGGCTGCTGCAGGAAGAAACATCAGATGGAGAGAGAGGGAGAGAGAGAGAGAGAGAGAGAGAGAGAGAGAGAGAGAGCACTACACTGGCTGCACGAGCCCACAGATGTCCAGTTATCATTTCAGTTACTCGAAGTGCAAATTTGAAACAAGCTGCAAATTGGGGGCACTGCAATTCAGAGGCAAAGCTGAAAACCAAACTGCTCCATTCTTCGCTGTTGCCTTTGACAACAAAATCCATTCTTTTCGGATTTCCTCCCCCCCAGCATGCCGTACAGAGAAAGGTTTCCGTATCCCTTTAAAGCACCCTCGTTGTCACCTGTCCTCAGTGAGGTCATTGTACATCTCTTTCTGATTGGCTACATAGCGTTGTCACTTTATCCCATGGCACGTATCATCTTTAATGGGGCCGGGGAGAGACAATCTGCCAGGCTAATGGGGTAAGAAAGTAGTAAGTGTCAGCTGGGCTGGGGTGGGGGGCACAGAAGAGGCTGCTGCCACCGAGTACAGCAGCAGCTGTTTACATAATCAGAGAAAGGTGCATATTTGTACAGGGTTTTCCTAGAGGTCTGGAAGAGCCCTGGGCTAGCTCCCCCTGCTAACGTATGATGCCACATCATTTTTCATTGTTTTTCTCTTTCTGGCACACGTGCCCATGCTAACTCTCTGAGCTTGGCGCTGCTGATGGGAATAAAACTGTCCCTCCATTCCCACCAGCACCACTCTGACGGGGAAAAAAGAGAGATTGCCCCCAGATCGGATGGCCAACCCAGTCTTATGACTGATCTCCAGATTACAGAGATCTGTTCCCCTGGAGAAAATGGCTGCTTTGGAGGGTGGATTCGATGGCGTTGTACCCTGCTGAGGTCCCTCCCCTTCCCAAACCCCGCCCTTCCGAGGCTCCACCCCCAAATCTCTAGGAATTTCCCAACCCAGAGTTGAGAGCCCTCCCCCTGAAGCCCCCTCGCCTTGATGTCATTCACTTTGAGTGTGATCTTCCATTTCCTGCTGGGAGGGATGCTGGAGTGCAGAACTCTGGCTCTTTCATGCTCACATTGACTCTGATGGCAAGAATATGGCTTAAAGGACCGCCAGAGGAACATAAGAACATAAGAACATAAGAGATGCCAATGTTGGATCAGTCCAAAGGCCCATCCAGTCCAACACTCTGTATCACACAGTGGCCAGAAATACCAGTGCCATCAGGAGGTCCAGCAGTGGGGCCAGGACATTAGAAGCCCTCCCACTGTTGACCCCCCCAAGCACCAAGATGACAGAGCATCACCTGCCCCAGAGTCCCTATCTATACCTTGTGGCTAATAGCCACTGATGGACCTCTGCTCCATATGCTTATCTAATTCCCCTTTGAAGCCGACCATGCTTGTAGCCTGGAGTTTGCTCTGATACTTCCTCCATACAGGGGTGTCAGGTAGGGATGCCCGCCCTCCCAGACATTGATTGCCCACCAGGGCCTTGGGCGCCAAAAGGGGGAAATGTGAGGGTGGAATGCACGCTGGTATTGCACTGGTGTGCCTATAGCCCTTCTAAGTAGAACCATAGAGTTTTAGTGAAATGCTTGAGCGTCCTTTATGTCACTTCCAGTTTTAACCAGAAGTGCTGTAATCTTGTCCTGGGGATTGCTGGCTGCAGGCAACTGTAGTGCCAGTTTTCCTGCTATATCTGGAGACCTGTCCCCCACTGGTGGCAGGATAAAAATGGGGACCAATCAGTGTCGTCAACAACACACAGACCTGAAATGCAACCTGAAGTGACATCATTGTGTCGCTGGTGATGTTCTAGCATTCAGCCCAAACTCTATGGATAAACCATAGAGTTTTGGTTGAATTCTAGGTTGTCGGCAGTGATGTGATGATGTTGATTCCAATCGTGCTAGAAGTGGCATCATCACATCACTGGCGACATAGGTATGCCGCTGGCAAGGACCCACACACCACTGGTCAGTCTTCTGCTGGTTACAGGCCTCACGCTGGACACCCTACCTCCAAATGTCTCTCCATCCAAGAAACAGATTATTTTTAGGGTTGCCAGTCTCCAGGTGGTGGCTGGAGATCTCCTGGAATTGCAACTGATCTTCCAGGTGACAAAGATCAGTTCCCCTGGAGAAAATGGTCACTTTGGAAGGTGAACCTTATGGCATTATACCCGATGGAAGTCCCTCCCCTCCCAAAGCCCCACCTTTCTCAGACTCCACCCCCAAGATATCCAGGTATATCCTAACCCAGAGCTAGCAACTCTAACATCATTACAGGAGTTTGAGGGGCAATCTGACACTTCCTGGTGGAAGTAGATCTGTGGATGGTTTTGGGCCCTCTGATGAGTCATGAATTTCATCAGAAGAGAAGCCGAACCATGCTGACTCCCAATGCCAGCCCTACACAGTCTAAGTAATTTTGTGACACATTTCTCCTAGCTAAAAAGAAGAGGAGGAGGAGGAGATTGGATTTATACCTCACCCTTCACTACCCAAAGGAGTCTCAGAGCGGATTACAATCTCCTTTCCCTTCCCCTCTCCACAACAGACACCCTGTGAGGTAAGTAGGGCTGAGAGAGCTCTTTCTCAAGAACTACCCTTGAGAGAACAGCTCTGAGAGAACTTGAGACTGACCCAAGGTCACACCATCAGCTGCATGTGAAGGAGTGGGGAATCAAACCCAGTTCTCCCAGATTAGAGTCCGTGCTCCTAATCACTCCACCAAACTGGCTCTAGTAGAGTGAAGGATGTTCTGCGCAAACTTAGGTGCCTGGACTAAGTCACAATGCAGTATGTTTGCTATACAATAACATCATTTCCAAATATGCATTTGCCATTTTGTTTGGGTGGGATGAAGGGCAAGGGGTTTGGGGACGATATCCCCTTGAGAAGCGTATATTTGCGTTATCATTTATTTGAGACTTTGGCCTACCCCAAAGGCACAAGGCGGGCTTTGATAATGATAATTACAAACTTCCCCCCTCAAAGGATACTTCAATATGATATAAAATTAACTAATGCTGTGTCATATAAAGAGAACATGTATAAGATGTTTTATAGATGGTATATTACACCATATAGATTAGCTAAACAAAATGTTAATTGTTCTGATAAATGTTGGAAATGTAAAAATAAGATTGGTTCTTTTTATCACATGTGGAGGTTATGTGATGTTACAAAGAGGTACTGGAGATGGATTCATGAGATAATGGGGGGAAAAAAAGAACTAATATCCCGTTTACTCCAGAGATACTGTTAATGAATATATTTCCAAAAGACTTTGATAAAGCAGATAGGTATTTGATAGTTCATATGTCAACAGCTGCAAGGATAGTATATGCCAAATATTGGATAATAATGGAAATACCAATGAAACAAGAGTATGTGAACAGGCTATTTGAAACGGCGGAAAGTGACAAACTGACACTTGAGATGAGAGCCGGCACAGAATGGACTTTTCAAAAAACTTGGAAGAGACTCTATGATTGGTATAATGTAAACGTAATTGATGGATAAATGTAGTAATTTGAGAATGCAGAAAAGATAAGCTTAGTAAAATAGGTAATGAATTTAGAAATTTAATAAGCAGAAGGAGTGAGAAATGTCTCTTGCTAGATGTTATGTGTTGTTGGAGGTAGTTAAGTGTTGTTTGTACGTATGTTTGTAGTGTATAATGAAAAAATAATAATAAAAGTGTACCCTCGGGTACTTTAAAAAAAAAAAGGATACTTCAATATGTGATGGGGGATTTCTTGGCTCTTCCCTTTGTTTTCCAGGCATCGATGGCAAATGCATTAAACATTCATGTGACAGAGGCGAGTGCATGTTTACAACCTCCGGGAAGGGGTCAGGGGGATGCTACTCCTTTGACTTCTGGAGAGACGGCAACACTGAGTTGTTCTGGAGAGCCGGGGCAAAGGGGACAATACCGTTCTAGGATTCAGAAGGTGTTTGGGGATTGGTTTTTAGTATGGTTTTCATGTGTTTCATATCTGTCGTTTTAACGTTAATTGTCTTACCCACTGATTTTTACGCTATTTTCGCAGCCTTGTTACCTGCCTTGGGTCCTCAGATGCTCAACAGAAGGGTAGATATATAACCACGCAAATTAACTGAAATAAAATAAAACGCTCGGGAAGTAAGCACAACTGAGTTTTAGCAGATTTATCCCCGAGTTTATGTGCACAGAATTGTGGCTGTATTTAAGGACATAATTAAGGAGTCACCCCTCCTAGCCTTCAATTCTAGAATGAATGGTTGGAATTTACAAGAGATTTGAGTGCGGCATATCTGAGGGTTAATTGGTATGTCTGGGAGGGGACACTCTTTTGGGTTGATATATCTTTTCATGAATTATACTAATTCAGAATAGTTCAGTGACGCATGGCTACATACATGTACCCCTGAAGCTGCTTTATACTGAATCAGACCATTAGTCCATCAAGGTCAGTATTGTCTAGTCAGACCGCAGGAGCTCTCCAGGGTCTCAGGTAAAGGTCTTTCCCATAATCTGCTACCTGATTCTTTTAACGAGAGATACTGGGGACTGAACCTGGGACATTCTGCATGCAAAGCAGGTGCTCTGTCACTGAGCCAGAGGATATAGTGATGGTCATAGGAATGAACTTCCGGTTTATGGCGACACCCTGGCAGACGCATCCCGGACCTCCCGAGGATGTGATCTGTGCACCAGAGGAAAGGAGGGGGGGGCGATGGATCGTTACCCCCCCAGAGCCTTGTCAAAAGGTTCCTAGACATGGGGCTTTTGAGGGGTGGCCTCTTTGCCAGCATGATGCTGGGGAATTGAGGTGCTCCTCCACCCCGATGGTCCTGCCTCTGAGTGTCCATATGGATCTAGAGCCGCTGACCAGGACAAGCGTCGGAGATCAAGCATTTTAAACATATGCCGAGCGAGGTCGTATGACCATCAATGAACTGTGAGTCGGGTTAAAGTGAAACGAGAATTTAAAAAGAAAGCGAGCGGGGGAGGGGCCCCTCCCATATGCATGAACTAAACAACGAAATACTTAGGGAGGAGTGGAAGAAAAAGCATTGAAATCTGTTTTGAGAGACTTACCGGAGCGCGGATAAGCGTATGGGCTTATTTCAGAGACTTTAGCAAGTTTTCATAAAAGTAAACAATCCATAAAGATGGTGGGGAAGAGGACAGAGAAAGACAAACCAGTAAAAGTGAAACCAGCTGGCTTGAGCCCTCCACCGGAAGAGACCACCGAGCTTTCCAAAATGTTGGCAAAGTCCTTGCGCCCTCTGTTGGACCAGATGACTAACATAGAACAACAGCTGACAAATCTAAACCAGAATCTTGCAACTCAGCAGCTCCAACTGACTGAGACTTTAAAAATAATGGAGCAAACGGCTGAGAAGGTGAAGGAAATGGACGCCAATGCCAAAAAAGTTAAGAAAAAGGTGCAAAAGTTGGAAAAGAAACAAGTCTCTGAAGAATCACAACTTTTACAGCTGCAAATGGAGAAAGCAAATTTGGTCCTACGTTTTCAAGGGGTCCCAGAATTAAAAGGTGAGAATCTAAAGCAACTCCTGAGTGAAGCATTAGCCCCAGTCACAGATTTGAGTATCTTGCAAGCAAAATGGATGTGGTCTATTGGTCCTATTTCATGTACATTAGAAAGAATAATCTGCTTGGGGAAATAGTGGCTAGATTCTCAAAGCGACATGGGAGGGATTCTCTCCTGAAAGCAACTACAGAAATACCCTTGAAAATCAGGGACAACACTATTAGGATTCTAAAAGACATTCCATTCAAAGTAAGGCAAAAGAGAAAGAAATATAAAGATTTAATCCTTTTTCTTCAAACAAACAGCATTGTCTACAGATGGTTAATTCCAGAAGGAGTCATTTTCAAACTACAAGATAAAAAAGAAAAGATTGACTCTGTTTCCAAAGCACGTGACTTCCTGAGAGTGCAGCTGGGAGAGCCAGCTGAGCTCGAGAAGGAAGAAGATGACAGCAAATCCAGTGGCGAATTGGACTCGGGGTCTTCCGATGAGGACTCTCTTTCTGATAAGGGGGCAGCTGCCACCAAGCATACGTATAAATTGAGAATTAGAAAAGATAAGACAAAATGAAGGCTGAAGGACTCTGAAGTGTGCCTTTAAACTTTAGTTTTATTGTGGGATGCTCTGGGGGTTCTCTTGAATGGTTAAAACATTGGATAAAAAGATAAAAAAATTAGCATAGACGACTATGTTCAAAGTAATATTAGCAATTTAAGATTAACATTTATACAAGCTGTTGTGATGATCTCTTATTCTTGGGGTTTTAGTTAGTTGTGGTTTTCTTTCCTTTCTCCCTAGTTACCCCTTCCCAATTTTTTGTAGTAGTTTGTAGTCTATTTAAAAATGCAATTAAAAATCCCCTCTGGGGAGCCCAAAAAAAAAAAAAGATTCACAGAGGATGGGTCTACCAGTGGCTACTGACTGGGGGAATGTCCACATTCAGAGGCGGTAAACGTCTGTATCTCCAAGCCAGGAGTCAAGATCAGGACAAGGTCCTGGTCTCTATGCCCTGTTGTTGGCACTCCAGAGGAACTGGTTGGTCACTGTGTAAGATAGGATGCTGGACTAGATGGACCACTGGTCTGATCCAGCAGGGCTCTTCTTATGTTTTTATGGTCTTATGAGCCACAGCCCCTCCCCAAAGAAAGGTGTATTATAAATGAAGTCAGTCAGTCAGAAAGTAAGCATGGCACCCTTTAAATCCATTAAAACCAATCAGTTCAGAAGGGATAGTTATAGCACAGGCATAAGAACATAATAAAACATAAGAGAAGCCATACTGGATCAGCCCAGTGGCCCATCCCGTCCAACACTCTGTGTCACACAGTAGCCCAAAAACAAGTGCCATCAGGAGGTCCACCAGCGGGGCCAGAACTCCAGAAGCTCTCCCTTGGCAGAATTTACTCCTTTCTAAATCCATTGGGTTTAGAAGGGTGGGACTTAGTTTAGGGTTGCATTGCCAGTCATGTGCTCCCTCTAATCTGTGGAGTCTTGTGATAAAAAATTCTACTTTGTGAGTTAGTGGCATTAAAGTTCTGAGCAAGCGATTTGGCTACTGCATAAATTAGTTTGCTCTGGAGCTATCCTTCCTGAGCTAAGATAAAAATGTGTGAGCCAGAGGCTAAAAAACTGCGAGCTAGCTCACACTAACTCAGCTTAGAGGGAACACTGTAAAAATAAGCACCTTTATTTCACAAATGCCTGACCTCAGATGCTCTCCCATGCATGGAAGCACAGCATTTGGTATCACCACCCCCCTTCCATTGAAGGGAATATGGCAACCTTCCTGTGTTCTGGAGACCCCCAATCTCTACTCCTGGAGAAGGAAGAAACAGTTTTGAAAGGCCATATTTGTGCAAGACATATTGTAGCTCTGTGAAGGTGGGTATAAGGTGGGTTGGGGCGAAAGATGTCAGATGAAGAAGAGGAGGAGGAGGAGGAGGAGGAGGAGGAGATTGCATTTATACCCTGCACTTCACTTGGAGTCTCAGAGCGGCTTACAAACTCCATTCCCTTCCCCTCCCCACAACAGACACCCTGTGAGGACGGTGGGGCTGAGAGAATTCTGACACAAACTGCTCTTTTCAAGAACATCTCTGACAAAACTATGGCTTGCCCTAGGTCATCCAGCAGCTGCAAGTGGAGGAGTGGGGAAATCAAAGCCGGTTCCCCCAGATTAGAGTCAGCACACTTAACCCCTACATCAAATTGACTCTCATTGTAGAGAGATACTGAGAGACATACCAAAGAGTGATTAACAGATGGAATTCCCTGCCACAGGAGGAGGTGGCGGCTACAAGCATGGACGGCTTCAAAAGGGAATTAGATAAGCATATGGAGCAGAGGTCCATCAGTGGCTATTAGCCACAAGGTATAGATAGGGGCTCTGGAGCAAGTGATGCTCTGTCTTCTTGGTGCTTGGGGGGGGTCAACAGTGGGAGGGCTTCTAATGTCCTGGCTCTACTGGTGGACCTCCTGATGGCACTGGTATTTCTGGCCACTGTGTGACAGAGTGTTGGACTGGATGGGCCTTTGGCCTGATCCAACATTGGCGTCTCTTATGTTCTTATGAGAGGAACAAAATGAGTGGAGATTGCGAAGAAGGAGGGAATGGAAAGCGTGGGACTGTGAACAGGTAGTGGAATGACAGCACTTGCCCACTCCAGGGGGTCTTCAGCAAGAAAGACTTGTCACTCATTCTTTGATAACTATATTCACTGAAATGAAAATATGCATTTGATTTGCATAGATTTGCACTTGTGTTTGTCTCCCGCAGCAAGACTTCATGACAGCTGCAGAACCGAGAGGTGCCCTCTTGAGTAATGATATCAGCCCACGCATGATGAAGCGCACCTGATATCTGAGGTCCTTTGATGCTTTAGCCACATGGCTGTGGATGCGATATATATATATATAATCCCTGTTAGAATTCAGGGCCCACCCAGAATAAAAAGGTATATTTTTACTCAACAGGACATCCGTGGAGATGCTGTTTATGGCAATATACACACACAAAACAGAAAATTCTAAAAATAAAGACGTGTGAACACTTGCATAATTGCCTCTTTCTTCAAACCCAGTGTGGTCTAGTGGTTAAGAGTGTTGGACAAATATCTGGGAGACCCAGGTTCAGATCTCCCACTCTTGCCCACGGAAACTGACTGGACTACCTTGGCCCAACCACCCACTTTCAGCATAACCTACCTAACAGGGTTATTGTGAGGGTAAATCAGAGGGGAGGAGAATGCTGTAAGCCACTGTTGGTCCCCAATGAGGAGCAAGGTGGGGGTATAAATGAATTCAATACATAAATGAAACCACCTTTTTCTTGAGATCTTGGGCGCAAGCCCTATGTTCCCTTACCTTACCGAGGCAAAACCTAAGCACGTGTCACTAGGATGATCAGATACTCTCCCACCGTGCAGGGCTCTTTTTGTAGCAGGTACTTATTTGCATATTAAGTGACACACCCCTAATGTAGCCAATCCTCCAAGAGCTTACAGTAGCTCCTGTAAGAAGAGCTCTGTAAGCTCTTGGAGGATTGGCTACATTAGGGGTGTGTGGCCTAATATGCAAAGGAGTTCAAGCTACAAAAAGAGCCGGAGTCCCAGGGTACAGGCACACCTTCTTCTCCCTCCTGTCCTGTCCTCTTCTGCCTTTGTCTCAAGGTGTAGGGCCAAACCAGGCAAGATGCTAGGAGTTGTATGATTGGCACTCTCAGCAGTTTTAAAAATGCAATGTGCAATGATCAGGTGTGAGATATATAAGACGTTTGGTGTAGTGGTAAAGTAAAAAGGTAAAGGTAAAGGTTCCCTTGCTCGAAAGCCAGTCGAATCCGACTCTAGGGTTGTGGTGCTCATCTCCATTTCCAAGCCGAAGAGCCAGTGCTGTCCGAAGACGTTTCCGTGGTCATGTGGCCGGCATGACTAAACACCAAGGCGCACAGAACGCTGTTACCTTCCCACTGAAGTGGTACCTATTTATCTACTTGCAATTTCTTGCTTTCGAACTGCTAGGTTAGCAGGAGCTGGAACTAGAGATGGGAGCTCACTCCGTCATGCGGCACCCGGGTCTCAAACTGCTGAACTACTGACCTTCCACCGCCTGCAGGTCAGCATCTTAACCACTTGAGCCACCGCAGCTCCAGTGGTAAAGTGCGCGGACTCTAATCTGGGAGAACCGGGTTTGATTCCCCACTCCTCCACTTGCAGCTGCTGGATGACCTTGGGCAAGCCATAGTTTTGTCAGAGCTGCTCTCTTAAGAGCAGTTCTCGAAAGGGCTCTCTCGACTCCGCCTGCCTCACAGGGTGTCTGTTGTGAGGAGGGGAAGGGAAAGGCGATTGTAAGCCACTCTGAGTCTCTAAGTGCAGGGTGGGGTATAAATCCAATCTCCTCCTCCCCCTCCTCCTCTCCTCCTCCTCCTCAAATACAGGAAAGCTTTCCCTCTGGCCTGGTTCAATCCTCTTTCATCTGCACTTTTAGAAGGAAAATACTGTGGTGTGCCATTCCATGAATATACATGTCCTCGTGTAAGCAGGGAAATTGAAACGACTGGGCATATTTGGCTGCACTCCCCCTTCTAAGACTATCTCTACATGTACATTCATCCTAGGGTTGCCAGATCTGGGTTGGGAAATCCCTGGAGATTTGGGAGATGGAGCCTGGGGAGGGCTGGGTTTAGGGAGGGGAGGGACCTTAGCAAGGCACAATGGCATCGAACTGACTGTCTAAAGCAGCCATTTTCTCCAGAGGAGTTGATCTCTGTTGTTTGAAGATAATAGCAGGAGACTTCTAGGCACCACCTGGAAGTTATGCAAAAGTATATAGCGCTGTGTATGATAGACGTATGTTCAAGGTAAATCAATTTTATGTTTTTTATGTTTTTTCTATACTGTCATAGAAATATTGGTATCAAATGTTATCAAAAATAGGTTTCATTCAAACAAGACATCAAAGTGCAGGTTTATATTCTGTTCAAATGTTCAAATAGCATCTTGTCAGTATCACAATCACTAGTCCCACGGGACTCTAGTAATTTACCCGTTTCGAATACAATCTTTTTCAAGGACTGTGATGTATATAAAGGACATAAGGCACAATAATTTCTCTTTGTGAACACAAAAACTCTTAAGATAGCAGCATATTTTTTAGGGTCCCATCAGAACCCTTGCGGCAGACATAATAACCTATCTAGGATAGCATATCCCTCAAGTTCCATCAGGTAAAGAGAAATTATTGTGCCTTGTGTTCTTTTTTTCCTTTTTTTATAACTTCCCCCAAAGGGGCAGGGTTTTATTAAATTTTTCACATAACATACACAAACTATCATAACATATACATACATACTAACCTACAAACAGATACATGGAGGTTATTTTCATTTTTACCAATATTTATACTGATGATGCCTATTCCACCTTAATAACAATTTCTCATGAACTGTGTAAACAACTTTTCTGTCTCTATCATCCTAACAGGTATATATTTCATTTAGTAAAATCTTAGTCTGTCTCTTGTAAGCTTGCCTAGATATGTTTATCATATCAGTTATAGAACCGTGACCAAGTATTCTGGAATGTCGAATCTGTTGCGCCTTTTATCAATAAAGTCAATTTATCCAATTCCGCAGCCTCCAAGATTTTGTTTACAAGTTCTCGTTTTGTTGTT
>NW_015167602.1:202912-204188 GCF_001447785.1 Gekko japonicus
TTATTTTCACATTTCCAACACTTATTAGAACATTTCGGGTCAATTTTAGCTAACCTTTCAGGTGTTACATACCATCTATAAAACATTTTATATACATTTTCTTTATACGGAATAGCTTTCGTAATCCTAATATTTTTCTTCCATATTTGATCCCACTGCTCTAATTTAATAGTATGCCCAATATTCTGCCCCCATTGAATCATTGGATGTGCCTTGTGTTCTTTATATAAATAAAGAATTTATGTAATTTATATATAATTTATTTATATAAAAGTATATACATTAAATAAATTTTTATAAAATTAAATAAATTAAATTTATATATATATATAAATAAATAAAATAAGTAGAACTGAGTGGCCAGTATTTACATTTGGGACAAACTAGGGTATGCTTGGGTAGGCCAATGGGATGCTTGCTGAATTCGCCCTCCCTCCTGGTCCAAGACCTTTAAGGTCTTGAGTGGTCATATAAAATTAAATAAATTAAATTTATATAAATGAATAAATAAAATAAGTAGAAGTGTGTGGCCAATATTTACATTTGGGACAAACTAGGGTATGCTTGGGTAGGCCAATGGGATGCTTGCTGAATTCGCCCTCCCTCCTGGTCCAAGACCTTTAAGGTCTTGAGTGGTCTGGGACCAGCATATCTTTGGGATTGTCTCCTCCAGTATGCCCCCAGGAGAGCATTACACTCTGCTGAGAACAATCTGCTGGTGATCCCTGACCCCAAAGATACCCAGCTGTCCTCCTCAACCAGAGCCAGGGCTTTCTTGGCCCTGGATCCAACCTGGTGGAATGCTCTGCCAATGTCCATCAGGGCCCTGCGGGACTTAAGGTAATTCCACAGGGCCTGTAAGGCAGAGATGTTCCACCAGGCTCTTGGTTGAGGACAGCAATGGTTTTCCATCGTAGCCGGCACCCTCCTCTTTCCTTTCATCCTGCCTGCTTTGGCCTCCTCTTTAGTCTGCCCATGAGATGGAAGAACAGTCCAGAGCAGGTTTTAGGTTAAATTATAGACACCATCTGCAGATTGTGAAATTAAGGTGTCATCGATTTGTTGATTTTAATTTGTAGTTTTGGTGTCGTGGTTAAGTGCTCGGACTCTAATCTGGGAGAACCGGGTTTGATTTCACACTCCTCCACTTGCACCTGGCTGGATGACTTTGGGCAAGTCATAGTTTTCAGAGCTGTTCTCTCAAGGACAGTTCTGTCAGAGCTCTCTCAGCCTCACCTGCCTCACATGGTGTCAGTTGTGGGGAAGGGAAGGGAAA
>NW_015167602.1:204259-214769 GCF_001447785.1 Gekko japonicus
AAACCTAATCTCCTCCTCCTCCTCCTCCTCCTCTTCTTCTTCCATTGTAAATCACCCATAGCCCTGTGTACTCAGAGATCGGGCAATTCAGAAATAATAATAATAATAATAATAATAATAATAATAATAATAATAATAATAATATAGAGACTCCTTCAAGGGAGGAGTCCCCACATCTCAAATTTCTAATTGGGAGTGTTAGCCATGCTGACATTTGTGATCATAAATGAAATGCATGAGGAAACAAACATTTCCTGGCAAGATGTCAGTCTGAAAGAGAGAGAGAACTATATGTTGCGATAAAATATGAGCCCAGCTGTTGCACACACACAAAAGTGCCTGAGATATGCCAGCTCCTCCCCCCACAAGTTACAGTAATGTGCAGTAGAAACTACAGCCCCCCAGGTCCTTGTCCTCCCCAGGCTCTATCCCCAAATCTCCAGGAACTTCCCAGCTTGGATCTAGCAACCCCGTGCCCCCAACCCCCATGAGTGGCCGGAGGGAACCTGTCAACAGTACCAGAGAGGGCCTTTTCAGTGACATCCCCATAATTATTGAACAACTTCCCCAAGGAGGTGACCTGGTCCCCTCACTTTCAACCTCTAGGAGGCAGTTGAAGATGGTTTTATTTAGGACTGCATTTGCCAAAGTTTAGTAGTCTCCTGAGTAGAGATTTTAAATTTTGGTTTTCTGGTTTTTTTAATTTTTAAAATGTGTATTATTTCATGTATTTTATTGATGTTTGTAAGTCGCCTTGGGCTTTGTAAGGAAGAAAAACGGCTAATAAATGTTTTAAATAAATAAAAATAACTAAAAGAGCCTGATTCAAATCCCTGCTCAGGCATGATGCTGACTAGGCATACTCTCTCTCCCTAACAGACCTCACAACAGCCCTGCGAGGCTAGTTAGCCTGAGAAAGAGAGGGACTGGTGTCTGCCACCGAGCTTTAAGGCAGAGTAGAAGGCCAAACCAAGGTCCTCCAGATAATAGTCCCAAGGGCAGCTTACACAGGCCAGCTGGCTCATAGCTATACTGGGATTATTGGGGGCTCCGCCCCTTCCTTAAAGGGCCAACCCCCTTCTTTAAATATCCCCCTTCTTAAAAGGTCCCCACTTTTTCCCAAAAGCATTTTAATACTTTTGAGAAGAAGTGGGGGTGAGGGTGCGCACCCCTCTCCCTCCCTCCTGCAAGATTTAAAGGTAGGGCTGCCAGGTCCCTGGGGGGGTCAGGGGGCTGCCTGCTCTAGAGGTCCCTGACCCATCCACTTGGATCTGGCCACCAGGAGGAACCTCACCCCCAAAGTGCTGGAATTGGGCCGACATGCCTGGTGCAATGATGTCACCCGGAGGTGACGTCATTGCGCCGGGCACGTCATTGGTGTTGAGAAATGGATTCATTTATGGTTTTATATCTGCTTACACACTCAACACATGGACTGTGCACACACCTGTATACTATAAGCCTAGAGGAAGCTGTTTGCATCACCTACTGTGAGAGATTTCACATAGGGAACACTTGCCTGCATTTCATGTTAATGTAGTTTGCACACATTCAGCTCAAAGCCTTATGGGAAGAAGAAGCACATGCTAGCCATTGTGGGCAGAGGCAACAACCAAGAAGAAGAAATTCCCCCATTGCTGAGGAGACTAGATGTCACGCAGAACATGGACCTGATCTGCATCTGAATTGCCGTTTCCTGTTGATGGTGCCTGGTAAGCACAAGATCCATCTACACATCAAGAAGGGCACAGGAAGCTGAGACTTCACACCTGGCCAGATGGTGTTCCATGAGATAGAGTGTAGAGTTTCAAATATTGCCCAACCCATAGAATACCTGCCCCTTTCTACATGCACCAGTGAGGGAGGTCATAGGATGGACTGGTAAGTAGGTGGGATTACAGTTTGGCAAGGTGCCACCCACATGGAGATTCAACTATAAAAGTAAAGACCAAACTTTAGGTTTTTGCTTGCCACATCCCTTCTCAACGTCCTCTGTCTTCTTTTTTACCCCTAAAGTCCAGCTCTCTATCAAACAACCCTTTGGACCATCCTAGGTCTCTTGGACTGCAGCCAAAGAGATCCATACTTTGCTGGCTGGTTCTAGCAAGTGTGATTTAGTTAACACCCCTAGGTATTACTTTCTTCCCCTATCTTGCATTGCATGAGAAAAGACTTCAGGAACAGGCAAGTATAAACCGATACCTACCTACCTCCAAGTAAATGAGAAACTATCTTGATACCTTTCTGTAACTCTAAAGGAACCTTGATTGTATGTGAATGTGAGACTGATTTTGTGTGCATGTGATTTCGATATTGCTCAGTAAAAAGACAATTTGTTTTGGAAAAACACCAGTCTCGTCTCCATCACTGGTACTCTCTGGGGCTGGCAGAACCTCCATAAACTCTGGCAAGGACTCACATTAAATTTAGTTAGCCATCTGCTGTAAATAAAGCGATTGGCGTAACATCGGGGGGCGCTCTAGCATTTGGCATTACAACTCTATGGTACCATAGAGTTTTAAAGTTGAATGCTAGAGTGTCCCTTGACAGCATGCCCAGTGCGATGATGTCACTTCCGGGTGACATCATCGCGGTGCACGCACACTATGCACGGGCTCAAAGCTGCCAGACACGGAGCTTCCAATCCCCGCTGGATGCCAGGTAGGGACCTGGTAACCCAATTTAAAGGCCCCTCAAGCTCCCTACTGATCAGCTGAAGGGCCCTTTAAATCTTGCAGGAGGAGAGGGACAGTGGTACGAGCCACCACCCTTCATTATGGCAATTAACGGCAGCCCCACCAGCAAAATTTTTGCCTCACAAGCCACAAAATCCTGGCTACGGGCCTGCGTGCCAGGGGCTTTTACATAGCAGCACCAAGACTGCTTCTTTTCCGGGACTGACATTTCATTCCCTTCAGGCTGGGTAGCAGCAGACGCTCCTTCTTTCATTCCTCTGTATATTGATTTAGATTTTTTGCATCAGTTTCAGTCCTCTGTCGGTTTACCGATTTGTTGTTATTGTCTATCTACGCTGAATGGTCTTTATCTGCAGCTATTATGGTATTTCTGCGCACAAGGGGTAGTATCCACTATCCAACCAGACATCAGTGGAATAGACACAGGTTTTCTCCATGGTTTCTTTGCCCAGCAATCTCTTTAGGCTTCCAGAACAATGGGGCCGCCTGGAGATAACCAAAAAAACAACCAAACCCCACACCGTTCAGAAGGCTGCAGTGAGGAGGGAAGGTCAGGGGAGATCAACCCCTGAAGGACCATCTGATCTGGTGGGCATTCGAAAAGATTGGCTAGCCTTATTCATGATGCCCAGTTCCCTTTGGATCCTTTGCTCTGTGGTAAACCTACCACCATCTGTGGGAGTCTCAGCAGCGGGGTGTGTGTGTGTGTGCCTGCCTGTGCATATAACACAGAGATTCCCTTCGCTTCCCAGGAGGGAGAACTGGGTATGTTCCTTGTCTCCAGCAAGGGAACTGTCTTTCCTTCTTCATCCTTTCCTGTACGTTAAGTCGTGGGAGCAGAGCAGCACACTGTAGAAGAAGTTTAGCCTTTGAGAAGCCTCTGAGGGCTAGAATGCGATTTTTAAAAAGCTTATTTTGAGCACACACAGAGACAGACAAGCAAGGGGGACTGGGGAAAAAAGAAAAACAGGACCCACCAAACGAAAGTGGAAGAACAGTTTCTAATTAAATCAAAGCTTACGGGGCTTTCTGGTCTCCTCCGGCTACTTTGTAGGTGGGCCGCGTGCTCCAGTGTTCAGAGCTGTAAGCTGACAAAGACCCCCTTCTGATTAGCCCTTGTTTTAGGGTGTGAACAGGAAGGAGATTGTTTTTTTCTGACTGAGCAGCAAGGAGAAGAAGGTTTTTATACCCTGCCTTCCTCTACCTTAGTCTCAAAGCGGCTTCCAATCACCTTCCCTTCCTCTCCCCACAACAGGCACCCCGTGAGGTAGGTGGGGCTGAGAGAGCTCT
The DNA here is from genome assembly GCF_001447785.1 of Gekko japonicus. Lineage (NCBI taxonomy): Eukaryota > Metazoa > Chordata > Lepidosauria > Squamata > Gekkonidae > Gekko > Gekko japonicus. The sequence goes on from NW_015167602.1 coordinate 208,246, forward strand.
GAGGGAACTGTGACTTGCCCAAGGTCACCCAGCAGGCTTCAGGAGGTGGAGGAGTGGGGAATCAAACCCAATTCTCCAGATTAGAGTCCACTGTTCTTAACCATGCTGGCTCTCAAGAAGGGGGGCTGTATGCACATGTTCACTCCAAAAGAGGTCAAGACTCATGAACTGTTTCCACAGGATCATGTGCGTTTTGCACACGGCCCTTGGGGGAAGTAATGCACAGAGCTAGGAGCAGGGTACAGATGCTGGGAGAGGACTACAAAGGTATCCTAGGCAGGGTATTCCACTGTTGTCAGACTGAGAAACTGTCTTAAGATGGCCCATCAGGTATGGATGGGGCTCATCATTGTCCTCCTCTCTCTGGAGGCGCAGTTGACAGACTGACAGACAGCGAGTCTGAGATTGACATGCCCTGTCCCAGGAAATGAAATGGAGCTTTGATCAAAGGTTCTCTGAAAAGAGGGCATCTAACGTTTCCAAATAAATAACTAATACTGGCATTTCTTACAACCGAACAGCAAATATTTACAGCCTCCGGCTCCCTCTTGGAACGTTGAGAGCAGCAGTGGGAGAAGAAGTTGGATTTCACACCATACCTCCACAAGATCCTCTTCGATCTCTAGACAAGATGGCTCCCACCACTGGTCATTAGGGGTTCCAACCCACACGTGATACCTGGAGATCTCCCACTATTTTGGTTGATCTCCAGAGAACCAGGCTCAGTCCCCCTAGATAAAATGGCTGCATTGGAGGGTGTATTCTATTGTATTATACCAGACTAAGTTCCTTCCCCTCCCCAAAACCCACCCTCCTCAGGCTCCACCCCCTGAATCTCCAGGTAATTCCCAACCCGGAACTGGAAACCCTACTCATCATCAGAGAGTCGAAAGGGACTGCAGAGAGAAAGGGAACATGGGGTAAATCTGCACTGACAGTTTTACATAGTACTTTAAATGAACCTCTCTCATGGATCGCTGCCTTGACATGGCGAGGGGGCTTGCGTGGTTCGATGAGGCTGTGGGCTATGCTGTGGAGGGCCACCCAGGATGGACAGGCCACAGCAGAGAACTCAGACAAAATGTGATCCACTGGAGAAGGAAATGGCAACCCACTCCAGTATCTTTGCCAAGAAAACCCCACGGACAGTAACAAAAGGCTAAAAGATATGATGTCAGAAGATGAGCCCCTCAGGTCGGAAGGTGTCCAATATGCTATTGGGGAAGAGCTGAGGGCAAGTACAAGTAGCCCCAGAAAGAATGAAGCGGCTGGGCCAAAGCCGAAAGGACGCTCAGCTGTGGATGTGACTGATGATGAAAGGAAAGGCCGCAGCGGCAAAGAATAATACTGCATAGGAACAGTGTTATCGATGCAATGGACATGAAGTTGAGCAAACTCCGGAAGATGGTGGAAGAAAGGAGGGCCGGGCGTGATGTGGTCCATGGGTTGCAAAGAGTCAGACTCAACTGTGCGACTGAACAACAACAAAATTAAATGAACACACAAAGATGCCTTTTACGGAATCACACCCTTGGTCCATTAAAGTCAGGATTGTCTACTCAGACTGGCAGTGGTTCTCCAGGGTCTCAGGCAGAGGTCTTTCCCATCACCTCCTGCCTGGTCCTTTTAATTGGAGATGCCGGGGACTGGACCTGGGATCTTGTGCATGCCAAGCAGATGCTCTGCCACTATGCGATGTTGTTGGATATAAACCAGTGTTTGTCATTTACATGCATTATGCATATTTGTCAATGTGCAGAATGTATTGAAAAATATGTACCTTTGCTACAAAGAAATGCAAAATGATATGAAAACATAAGATTATGGGTTTAATTCGTACAAAGGAGAAACAAACTCAGAATGGGTATTTTCAAGTTGAAAAAGCAGGGATGAAAAAGGCGTTTTTACCCATTGATCGAGGCTTTCTCCTGTGGATGAGACTCTCTGCGCTGTTTCCATGTTGCTCGTTGTTTTCACTTCCTCTTTTAAAAATGTCGGTTTCGTTTTATTGAACTCGTTTTGCAGATTCGTCATCTCAAAACAGCGGGATATAAGCAAAATAAGCAAAATGGGATGTGCATATTTAACGTGAACAATCCAACTTGGTCTGGATTGTTTCCTGCCCCACTGAGACCTGGGTCCTTTATACCCCAGGATCGTCTGGCCTTCTGAAGTCAGAGGCATGGATGAATACATCTGTTCTGATAAAAAGGTAGGGTCTTTTGATTAAAGCAGGGATTTCCCCATGTACTTTCGAGAGGAAGGAGACTGCCTGTCTGGATGCTCCAGGAGGATATTAATCAAGGCTCTTTTGTGTGACTCTCTAAAGCTCCTCACACTTATGGCCATGAGTAATGAGTCAGGTTTGCAGGATAATAACCAAAGCTCCCACAATCTCCTTCACTGTACAAACCTCCTTGGAATCCTATCATAAGCTCAAGAAGGGTCATCAACCCATCTCAGATCATTGTTGGCAGATGTACAAGCCATCCATCCATCCTAAATTAACCAGGTGCAACTAGATATGTTTCCTGGTCTGTTATATCACCCTAGTACGATTCTCTGGTATCCCCTTACAATAGAAAATGACAACTTGGAACCTGACCCTTACACCAAAGGGGCTCAGAACTTTAAGTTGCACCACTAATAGTGTAAGATCTTTTCTATGTTTTTCTTTTTTGTCAGTTCTGGCCCCATAACTGCTTTGGTTGATCCCCTGATTTCCACATGCATTTCCCTACCTTTAGCTCTCACTTCAGGGTTCCCCCCCCATTTCCCCCCAGCTCTTTTTAAGACCACTGTAACACCATTGTTTTTCTGGAAGCTGATTATGAGGGTTTTTTTCTCCTAGTGCTTCTATATGTTTTCTATGTCCCACCTACCTCTAGGCCACTTTTCAATGACTGGTCTGTAATCATAGTTAAACCACTCCCCCTCTCCCAAAGATGAGTGTTCAGGGTTAACATAAGAACATAAAAGACGCCAATGCTGGATCAGTCCAACACTCTCACACAGTGGCCAAAAATACCAGGTGCCATCAGGAGGTCCACCAGTGGGGTTTTATATTAGACCCTAAAATATCTATATATCACTGTGATAATGCCATCTTAAGTGGGTTCTCTGAATTCACAGCTTTCATTAAAAAACAAAACAACAGTAAGTCTCTAGCCTTTCCCCTTATGGAGAAATGCCTTTTCCCTTATATCTCAGTGAGGGTAGAAGACAGAAACTTAATCAAGAAAAAGAAAGCTGGTAATTCAGAGGACCTTCTCAAACTATCATTGCAACACAACAGTGAAAGAAGAAGAAGAAGAAGAAGGAGGAGGAGGAGGAGGAGGAGAAGAAGAAGAAGAAGAAGAAGAAGAAGAAGAAGAAAGGAGGAGATTGGATTTATACCCCGCCCTTCACAACCCAAAGGTGTCTCAGAGCGGCTTACAAACTCCTTTCCCTTCCCCTCCCCACAACAGACACCTTGTGAGGTAGGTGGGGCTGAGAGAGCTCTTGACAGAAACTGCTCTATTTCAAGAACAGCGTCAGAACTACGGCTTGCCCAAGGTCATCCAGCCAGGTGCTAATGGAGGAGTGGGGAATCAAACCCGGTTCTCCCAGATTAGAGTCCGCGCACTTAACCACTACACCAAACTGGCTCTCATCAATACACAGGAGAGGGCCTTTTTCAGTGGTAGACCCATGATTATGGAACAACCTACACAGGGTGGTACGCCTGGCCCCCTCTCTTTCAATCTTTACGAGGTAGTAGAAGACGGTTTTATTTAGGACTACATTTGATTAAGTTCTGTAGCAGACCTGAGTACTGATTTAAAAATTTTGGCTTAATATTTTTATGTATTTTATTTGATGTGTTTTAGCTATATTTGTGTTTTAGCTATATTTGTAATTAGGGTTGCCAGACACTTTCTAGTTAAGCATATATCTCCCATCTTTCCTTCCCTATGAGATCTATTGCTTTAGACTGGGCACCATGTATACAATAGACTCAAATGTTCCCTTTTTGCCCTGGAATTTGTGTTCTAGTTCTTCACATGTGGGGGACACAGGGTTGCCAGTGATGTGTCTACCAGAAGTGACATCATCATGTCTCTGACGACATGGGTATGTCCTGGTATTTGGGCAAAACCTCTGTGGTAGAAGCTGTTTTTACCATAAGAATTTTTGCCCCAAAACCAGAGTGTCCACCTGTCACAGGTAATGTAATAATGTCACTTCCAGTGTATGCCAGAAGTAACATTGCTGGCAGTAGAGGCCTAGGCCTCAGTTTGCTGCTGGTACATAAGAACATAAGAGAAGCCAATGTTGAATCAGGCCAATGGTCCATCCAGTCCAACACTCTGTCACACAGTGGCCAAAAATACCAGGTGCCATCAAGAGGTCCAGCAGTGAGGCCAGGACACCTAGAAGCCCTCCCACTGTTGCCCCCAAGCACTAAGAATACAGAACATCCCTTGCCCCCCCCCCCGTGAGTCCCTATCTATACCTTGTGGCTAATAGCCATTGATGGACCTCTGCTCCATATGTTTATCCAGTTCCCTCTTGAAGCTGTCCATGCCTGTAGCCGCTACCACCTCCTGTGGCAGTGAATTCCATGTGTTAATCACTCTTTGGGTGAAGAAGTACTTTCTTTTATCCATTCTAACCTTACTGCTCAGCAATTTCATTGGGTGCCCACAAGTTCTTGTATGGTGAGAAAGGGAGAAAATTACTTATTTCTCTACCTGCTCTATCCCAGGCATAATCTTATAAACCTCGATCATGGTAAGTCTTCCCCACTGTCTGGCTGAACAGCACTGGGGGAGAGGCCCCAAAGTTGGGGATCCCCCATGCCCAGCGGGGGTCAGGGAAGTCTTGGGGGACAGTCTTCATGTGACAGCTCTGACATGGACACTGATTTGGGTAGCAGGATCATTCCTTTAATTTATAGCATTGTATTGTGGCTAGACACCATAAAAGCCAACACCAGCCTGAGCATGGAACGACCCAAAGAAACAGTACAAGATTGGAAAACATGGAGAGAACTGGCCCATAGAATTGCCAAGAGTTGGACACAACTGAATGGCTAACAACAGAACTATTGTTTTTCTAACTCTGTAATCCATCTTGAAGAAGAAGAAGAGATTGGATTTATACCCTGCCCTTCACTCCCTAAAGGTGTCTCAGAGCAGCTTACAAACCTCTTTCCCCTCCCCTCCCCACAACAGACACCCCTGTGAGGTAGACGGCTGAGAGAGCTCTTGATAGAAACTGCTCTTTTCCAAGAACAGCTCTTATCAGAACTATGGCTTGCCCAAGGTCATCCAGAACTTTTTCAAGGAGAGCTCTTGTCAGAACCACGGCTTGCCCAAGTTCATCCAGCCAGGTGCAAGTGGAGGAGTGCGGAATCAAACCCGGTTCTCCCAGATTAGAGTCTGCGCACTTAACCACTACACCAAACTGGCTCTCGCTACACCAACCTGGCTCAACGAGAAACGTTGGGGAATTTCAGACAGGCGATAGATCCCGGAAGGGAACCGGTTCTCAAATGGGTTCTGGTCTGTCATTTCAGACAGAACCCGTTTGAGAACCGGTTCCCTTGCGCAATCTATTTGCCATTTCATACACAAACGCTTCAGTCCCGTTTAGGAACCGGGACGGAAGCGTTTTACCTGTCATCCACTTCCAAGTGGTCTCCAGTGCCCTCTCCTGGTTCCAATACGCTTTTCCCCCACCTTTTTTCGCCCACGCAGGCGATCTCTGGCTGTTTGTTTTTTTTTGAACGGTCGATTTATGGCGTTAATGCATGGCGTGTTTTGTTATACTGCTATAGCGCTATAAATCGAATGTTTTTTTAACCTGGCTCAACGAGAAACGTTGGGGAATTTCAGACAGGCGATAGATCCCGGAAGGGAACCGGTTCTCAAATGGGTTCTGGTCTGTCATTTCAGACAGAACCCGTTTGAGAACCGGTTCCCTTGCGCAATCTATTTGCCATTTCATACACAAACGCTTCAGTCCCGTTTAGGAACCGGGACGGAAGCGTTTTACCTGTCATCCACTTCCAAGTGGTCTCCAGTGCCCTCTCCTGGTTCCAATACGCTTTTCCCCCACCTTTTTTCGCCCACGCAGGCGATCTCTGGCTGTTTGTTTTTTTTTGAACGGTCGATTTATGGCGTTAATGCATGGCGTGTTTTGTTATACTGCTATAGCGCTATAAATCGAATGTTTTTTTAAAAAAAATTGATCACCCTCACGGGAGGAAAATGGCTGGAAAACAAAGCGGTGCAAGTCTGAAATGCCAAACCGCTTCTGATCTGGCTCATTTCCGGTAGGGGCAAGCCCTGTGTGAAATGGCAGCCCTGTACCGGTTCACTTCAAAACGGATGATTGCTGGCTTGAAACCGGGTGAAACTGGGTAATGTGAAATCCCCCAAAGTAAGGAAGTATGCACATCAATAACTAAATATGGCCTACAGTCATAAGCATATAAGAAATAACAGACAGAAAAGACAGAGCAGAATATTTTCAGCACC